>NC_051180.1:61697598-61965098 GCF_013339695.2 Rhipicephalus sanguineus | reverse complement strand
AAACCAAGATTACGACACCATGAATGGTGAAAGCGCGCCGTAGGCGAGCGCAGGGTTCTCCATTAGGAGTACTAAGTGTCACCGCCGCGCCCTTCCGCTCATCCTGACACCCTCCCTCTGAGGCCCTTACGATCAGAACGCAGTGCAACGACGAGGCAACAGGGGGAGAGTGGTCAAACCCTGTGCGCATGCCTATGAAGAGCGCTAGAGAAAATGCATTATTGTACGAATAGATTCCGTATGTGTGACAGCACTGCACAGCATTGACACAAACGAAAGCGAGAGACAACTATCTGTATTCGTAATAGACGGAGAACAAGCTGACAAGGAGGAAAGTAGGTGCCAGAAAGAAAAAATCACAGCATATCCACGGAGTGAATGATGATGAGTGGGCGAAGCTGCGGAGGTTCATCGGTAAACCGTGAATCTGCCGTGAATTCTGCCCAGTGCATCATCACCGACGCGAGATCGGGCGCGTTTATGCTAAAGGTTCGATGAGAGTTATGACGACTTGCAGCTCACTTTAATTTTCCATGTACGCTGTGAATTTTCATTGTTTAGAAAACCATTGCTTTAGAAAACATCTGGTGTCTTTCGTTAAGCAGCTGGCGTCTTTTCGTTTTGCTTTAGGAACATCTGGCGTTCTTTCGTTTTCCTTTTAGAAAACAACTGGCGTCTTTCGTTGGTTTATTTCATCAATCAACGGCGTTTTGAACAAAATTTTTATTGTTTATTCACGCACAGGAGAAATCTCACCAGGCACTACCTTGGAGGTAAACAATGGCTGCTAATGGGAATGAGAGACAGAAGAAGTCGGCTTTTAGCTAACACTTACACTTCTACATCTACTAACGTTTCCTACTGGAACATGGCAATGGCTGCTAATGGGAAATGAGAGACAGAAGAATTTGGCTTTTAGTTAACGCGCACGCTGCGAATTTTTTATTGTTCAACAACGCACAGGAAAGATCTCCCACCGGCACCACCTTGGAGGTCAAGATCTGGTACTAGCGTTACGACTGGTTACGCACTACGACTACGAGAGACGAACGGGTGCCGCTTTAAGGAGCTTCGCCCCTAAAAGTAACAAAGGTAGGGAATTGATCAAGGGATCGTTTTCTTTGCTATGTACTACCTAATGACACCAACAGACGATGAAGCCTAGGAAAGTACAGGGAAGTTATTTGTAGTCTTTACCTGTAATACGGTAATTATGATATGCCGTATACATAGATAAAATAAAGTTGTCGAGAAGACAACTTGCTTCTGGTAGGTACCGAACCTACAACGAAAGGAATGTTCCACACTCGCCGTCATGGCTACGAGCAGTACTAGCTAACACTTCTGGGTTTACATGCACGGGAATACCCAATAAGTGGATGGAAGGACGACCGCCGCTGTAGATCAACTGGCAGTGTATCGGACGCGTTATCACAAGGTTGTAGTTTCGGTTCCCACCAACAGAAAGTTGTCTTTTCGTCCACTTTACTCTTCGCATTTATTACATAATTTCCACATTACAGCCAATTCGTTGCCCAATATGTCATGTAGGCAGAAAAAACGCCAGGCCTGCGCTGAAACCACAGCAGAGTCACAGCGAAAGCTGGAAGAGCGGCGTTTCTAGAGCCCGTTTTAAGCTCCCTTGGGGCTACTAATACAATTACACTAGCAAGGTACCCACTACGCCATAAATCACAATTTTTGTGAAATTGGGAAGCACCTACTAAGCCATTATTCGTCATTCTGCGGAGAAGCGAGGCACCAGCAACAGGTCTGTAAGGCATTATGTGCGCTTTGTTGACGCGACGACTGATGACGATGAAGAATTGTGGCTCAGCCCTTTGTAATGGGTTGGAATCTTTAAACGGCCCACCAGTTATGTAATTTGCATTGGGTGACGCCCTGTCTCTATTTCCCTCTCCCTTCATGCTGTATAACATACGTTGACGTGAGAGAGAGGTGGGGGGCGAAAAAACTGAGACCCCGAGGAAATGGATCATGCGCTTATGGACTTCCTTGGCAACCAATACAAGTGCACTTGCGAGGAACCCACTACGCTATAAATTATTGTAATTTTTGAGAAGTAGGGCAGCAGGCACTGTGCCATTTTTCGTCATTCTACGCTGAGCCGTGGTACCTGCTAAACGCATATAAGGTATTACGCGCACTTTTTTGATACTGTGCCTAATGAGGATGAAGAATTATGGCGGAGTCCTTTGTAATGGGTTGGAAGCATTCAACAACTCACTCGCGCAAATCGCATTGTGTGACGCCTCGTTACAGAATTCGCGTTGTGTGACGGTTGTTATTTTGCTGTTCTACCACACTACATTACATATGTTAATGCGGTTCCTTCCCGACATGAAGTCTGTATAGGGTCTTTTTGTAAAGCAGTTTCAAGCACCGGCATGGCTCTGAGGTAGGATACTTGGCTCCCGCGCAGAGGGCCCAGGCTTGAACCCCGTTCCGTCCTGGAAATTTTTTCTTATTTCGTTTTTTTTTTCTTATTTCGAGCGATAGTGATTACGGACACCGGCGGCGGCGTCATATCTAATGGCGTCATATCTTGACGTCATCAGATAATTTATTGCGTCACTCGCGCTGATGCTGGCGCCGACGGTCACTTTTCTCGTTTGTTGAGGCATGTAAAGCTTTCGACTTTAAGAGTACTCAGGATTACTCAAAAATTGTTTTTTTCTCAGAACTACACCTCAGTCGTCCTTACTATAGGGCTTAAACTCCAGAACTCGTCTGAGTACGAGGAAATTAACTCATGAGTATGTTTGCCTACCTAAATATACATTCCTTCGCGCTCCTTGAATGCAGTGAGAGCGAAGGAGTGTATATTTAATGTGGTGTTAACAGTGCATACATATGACCCGCTCTTATACTGGAACAGAGCAGGGCTGGCCATGGCAACAGATCTCTGAATTTCAAGTAAGCCACCCTCGGGCACTCCGATGCATTTCGAATTCTCCTCACGTATATGCACGTATATGCTGTCTGGTGAGTGTGGTCAATTGTTCTAGTGTTCGACCTTGCGGGGATGACTGCCAAAGCGAGTTCCACAAAGCAAAAATGAAACGGCGAAAGTGGAGTTGGCTTATTTTCCTTAACAGTTCCTTGGAGCAGTACCTCTCAGTTCGAATTTCGAATGCGTCCAAGGACCGCCACAGATGTGCATTTTGAAGCTACTTTTATACAAAATAGCCAGAGTTGCTTATTTTCTAGGCACTTCCAGGAGGACTTATTTTGCGTTTTCTTTTAAATCTTTGTTTCTAACGCACCAAGCCAAATTCGCATTCTCTAAGGATGTCGCATCTCCTTATACAAAGTTTGTACGCCCTTCGTCTGTGAAAATAACAGAAAGGAATAATCGCAAAAACAAAAGGATGCTGCCGACTAAACATTGTTATTTTGCTCGCGTCTATGTAACTATCTTCTGTGCTATGTTTGGTATCAGGATGTCTTTCATGTATATATATATATGTGTGTTTTTCTTCGCCGTATCTGGTATTATAATGTTAGCTTATGGTAAATTTATCGTTGTTACATATCTTCGTCATTGTCCCGACTGCCTTGTATAGGGTTCACTGGCCTCGTCAAGCTGTCCATGAACAGTTTTTAGCCAGTGAACCTCTCCAGAACCTGTTTCTTTCTGGGAAATAAAATGATTTGATTTGATTTGATTTACCAACTGCTTCCAGAAAATTTCCTTGACATTCTCGGACGGGTTGAATTTGAGGCTAGTTTTATATCGCTATGATTGTTAATTCAGTGGGCTTTATTGCATAAAAAGGCGCAAATCTTTCACAGCAGAACCTTCACGCGCTCTCTTCATCCCCTTCATCGTCCTCCTCTTCTCATCTTCTGCTTCGTTATCGGAACATGTGCGCCGATTTGTTGGCAGTGGAGTGCATAACTCTGATGGCGAGAGAACGACTACATAGCGAGAGAGAGAGAAAAAGAGATAGAGATAGAACGAGAGAAGTTCCCGGCGAAAAAAAAGATTCTTGGCGAGGCGAGATTCGAACCCGCCTACCCACTATCCAAAGCCGAGCGTCGTAACCACTCGGCTATCCAGGCAAGCTAGCATAGCATAGCCTTGTATATTATTGTACTGCAAGGGGGTGGAAAAGGAAGTGAGGGTGAGGAGGAGTGATGTGTAGGTGAAGAAGAGGGAGAACGGGTACAGAGAAAGAGAAAGAAATAAACTGGAAGAAATAGAGGGAAAGAAGGATATAGAAAGAAACAGGCGCAAAAATGGTAGAAAAAAAAAGAGAGCATGCATATATATCCATGTATAGTAAATTACAGCAAGGGGTGTCAAAAAGAGAGATGAGAGGGTAAAAGCATAGAGTTTCCTACAATACTTACTAGAGGGAACTCTGGCGCTAGTGTCTATGGGAGCTGCAACGCATGACGCTTCAGCCAGCATGGGAATGATGGGTAGTACACAAATTTGTCTAAACTTCGTACTTTCGGCTCCGTTTGGCTCCGCGTTGGCTGCATCCGCTTTGTCGAAAAACAAAGTTCAGCAAAAGTCAGCAGTTTCACTTCGCCACTTTAACTTCTTTAGGCTCAGCAATTCAAATCTGGTCACGAAGTTCACAACGATCCATTCTTTTATCCGAAAGAAAACCAAAACATAGCAATAAACAAAGCCACAAGTACGTTTGAAGCCGCAAGCACGAAGACTAGGCAAATTTGTGTACTACCCATCATTTCCATGGTAGCTGAACGATCGCAGCGCCAGAGTCCCCTCTAGTTAATTTTAGGAAACTCTATGGGTAAAAGCGTAGCCACATCGGGACCAGCTAGGTTTCCACCAGCTGTGCAGTGACCCAGCCTTGCGCGGTTTAGTGGAAGCTGCACTATTTTTTTAATGTTGGGATTTAACTACAAGGTTACAGAACTTTCTGTCTGTAAGCCATCATCTGTAGCTTCCAGCTTGATAAGCGCCCACGTCGGTAGGCTTCTCGCGTTTCTTTCACTTCTTAACAGAAGTATTTGAGGTTACGAACGTCCGTTATATAATAAAAAGCCAAGTTAGCTTTTAATACCGAGAGCCAGTTACTTCGCTGGAGAAATCTTGGTATTGCTTTTATCAGAGAACGGCAACACGGCATTTCTTGTCGACGAAATGCAAGTTAAAGTGTTTTATTTGATAAAGTCCGTGTTTAATCTCCTAAACACTAATAAACTGCGGCAAAATAATGGTGTTTATGACGGAGAGTTAACAAGCTAAAGTACTGGAGTGGTGCGCTCAGTCTTAGCAGAAGATTCCAAAACAGACGTGAAAGTTCGCATACAATTTGTGGTGGCCTGCGCCGAGAGGCAGTAACAGTTATTTTGTTGGTGAAGTCTGATCACATCAAAAATAAAGAAATGAGCTTACGCGAATGTCCTGTATCGCTTTGCACACTACTGTTCGAAGAATTACGGGACGTGAGCCACTGCATCACTTTTCGTGGGATTGACGAGTAAGCGTAACGCCTCTTTCGATTATCCAGAAAAAAATAAAGCCGGGGTCCGAATCGCATACCTGTACCTCACTCCAGATAAATCAACACCAGGAAGTTAGTGTCGACTGCTGGATAATCCTCAGTGTTAGATGGGCTCGCATGTTTATTGCTTTCTGAGCACGAAGTGTGTGTACGGTAGTGGAACACAGCGGCAACTTCTAAGAGATTCCTGGAATGATGCAACTTCGACATTGCGCAAACCACGCATTGCATTGTTTCGTCGTATTCTTTCAAAATAACAGTGGAAACTTCAAAGACGAATGTTGGGGGGAGGGTTCCTCCTATGTCCCTTTTTCTTTTCTTCTCATTATCCTTTTACCCCACAGTAAGGTAGGCAACCGATACGTGTCCACGTGACCTCCTTGCATTTCCTCCTCCCTCTCCTACGCCTAGACTGCCAAACGCCTAACGAATGTTTTTTTTCTAAGCTTCTTTTTCATTCACATGTTTCGCAATTTTTTCTTTCTTTGGTCCGATGAAATAGGCATGACCTCTCTTTGGGAAACTACCAGAACTTGTTACCACATGCTACATGCTGTACTGTGCAACGTTGACGAGACATGCAAGAGGAGAACCACGCTCGTTTGTCTGTGTTTCTCTTGTTTGTGTCCCGTAAACGTTGCTCAATCGAAGATGTAGTAGACTGCCACAACCGATGGCACAGCGAGAAGTACAGCACTGGTAGGTACACAAACTAATAGGTAACGGTCAATACTGCATCAAGCGAAACCGAACTGTTGTCAGTGCACTTCGTGTACTTTGTGTGCCTGTTCATGTCTGCGCGGCATTGTTCGATCGAAGAAAGCCCTTTGTTCTCTCAACCATCATCACTGAACTTGGCCGGCGCGCATTTTTTCCTTTGTTCGCTTCTGTGCATGCGCTGTTTGTTCTGTGGTGCGGAGAGGGGGGGTGGCAGTTCTGCGTTATCAGAGGAACATTTGCCGGTATCCGGCGTGCACCAAATCTTATACGTTCTTTTTTTAAGCTAGATGGAAGTAGCTATACAAAAAAACAAGTTACCCATGTGACCGTGTTCCCCGAATTCCTCTGCCAACTAATTTTACTCTACACTACTCGCTATTAGGCAACGCGTCCATGAATACATTGGAAAATTGTACAGCCCATGAGTGCTAGCTAAATATCTATATACCGTGTCACAGAGCTGAATAACTTCCTACCTAAGAATATTACACCAAAAACTGGAAGGTATGTCGCGCGACCTCAAGAAAAAAGCGTTTGAGCACGGCTCCTAAAAAATATTAATAAACAGTACAAGCCAACTCAACAAAGTAAATCCACTATGCATGAGCGGTTAATAAGTTCAGTGTACAGCGGCATATAAGACATAGAAATGTACAGCAACTGCAGTTCAAGTGCAAAAGCAAGAGAGACGTAACTTCTCCGGACGAAAAACATGTTCTGTAAAACGTGATGTTGGGCGAGTTGGTTGACGACATCAGAAACAAAAAAAAAAGATCATTTCGCAAAATAAACAAAGATGAGGTGCGAACCGCGCTGGTCCTGTGTTCTTGCCTTGTTTGCTTAGCGCTACGGCTTTGTCTTTCTGAAGTCATGATCCCTACCTCGCTAGGTTCACTTGCCCTCTGAGGGGCGACGCGGGTTGTAGAAATTTTATGGTGCCTTAAAGCTTGGGGCGACTGCATCAGACCTGATGTGCCTAGGGACTCCAGTTGAAGTGTCACGTACACTGCTCAGCACACCCTTAGTGCGTTTTATGCAAATGCAGCCGAAACTATTCGGATGATGTTTCTCGATACGCCGAAGTGATGCAATGATGGATCTTTGAAGGCTGAAGAGAAGAAGGTGTACAACACCGCTCGCAGGCTTAGAGAGAAAATTTTCTAAACCGTGCATCTTTCTGTTTAATGAACTAGCACATTTCTTACACTCACTGATGGCTAAAACGCGTTGCTCTTTCTGACTCATCACTCTGCGTATTATTGCACGCATTAGCACTGTATGTGGCGTACTTTACTGAGGAAGAAATTTCCGGCGGATGCGACAACGACTTCAGTTAAATGCAGACCATGCTTGACCCATTTCGTGCAAATATACGTACACATGCAAACCATTTGTTCACTACTTTAACCGTGGTCGTCATATTAGCTTCCGTGGTCGTCATATTAGTTTTATAAAGCAAAAATCCGTGAAAGAAATGTGTATTATGTGGTATTCAAATCCGTAAATAACGTTCTTTTCTGCAAGCATGGACACACGCGCTATTTTTTTGCCTCCACGTGTGCACGCAGTCGCGCTAACGATATTCTTGAATATTCAAATCTATGGCCAAGAGGCTTCGAGACGACAACGGCGCCGACACAGAAAGAAACTAGATCTAAACATCGTTCTGCATAAGGACGTTTACTTCCCATTTATTCCTGGAGAAGCTACATGCCGTGAACGGGCCGTCTATGCAATATCCACGGGCCACTAACTCAGGAGCGGCAGCACGTACTCAGTTATTATTAGGTGCTAATTTTCATTGGGTGATTGTGCTTGTAGCAATTTTTGAATGTTTTCCTTGTATGTGCGCATTTAAAGTACTCTACGGCAAATCGGTAAGTAAGAAAAAAATATGTAAAGAACAGAAGGATCGCTTCATGAGCAAAGAATTAAAGCTATATAGGTTTCATGAGGTTTCTTTATTTTTTGAAATCTCAGACAACTAAACAAATGCACAGCGTAATCCAAAACAAGATTACGTACAACTACCTCCTAACCTTCTGTCATCATAACCAAGACGAGCAGAATTGCCTAAACATGGTATCATTTACACTGTCAAACATTTATTATAAATTGCAACTCATTCTGTAGAACAAACCACAACACTTATCGCAATCATCTTAATTGCACAAGGGGTACCAACCTCACCTGTCTTGCGTCATCTATCAGATAGATGGGTCGATCAACTTTGTTTGGTCCTTAGGAACGAGCTCTAGCACGTTGCGGGCCGCTCCCGCGTCGGAACAGAAAGACCAAGTCTCTCTGCTGCGTCGCGGGCCCATTGGACTGCCCAGCTGTTCTTCAAGTCCGGAGCCCGTAATAGCGGCCTGACATTTTGACGGTGTGATGACTTCGCCGCCGCGTAACGCGGAGCACCACCAGAGCATATGTTCTAGATTCGCTATATCCGCGCGTAATGAATAGCGTTAGTTGGCTGTATTTCCGGATAAGTGTTGTGCAATAGTGCGGTGTTAGGGTAAGCCCCGACCTGAAGTAGCCCGAGTGTCAGAGCCTGTGGTCTGCTTGATTTTCTGTGTGGGAGCGTACTGTCTCCGCCGCAGGTAAAAATGTTTCGTGAGTTTGTTATACAAGGTGGGAGGGTCCTGTTACTCCAAAACCTGAGTGCCGCACTCCCCGGTAGCTACGTGGCCTACTAGTCCTCGCGCATCCATGTGGGCTGACTCATTGAGATTGGGCGGGTCTTCCTCGATCCGTCCCATGTCAGCTGGGAAACAGACGAGTGTGCATGGCTCGATGTTCTTGTTCCGAAGGATCCGCGAGGCCGGTTCCGAGGTGGTGCCCTTGGCAAATGCTCTGATTGCCGATTTCGAGTCGCTGTCAATCGTGGACCTCCTGTTGTCCAGCAAGGCCAACGCAATCGCCGCTTTCTCCGCTACTTTGGCCGTCGTCGTCCGGACCATCGTCGAGTTTGTGATTCTCCCGTCGTGGTTTATACTCACTGCCGCATACGCCTTCCCCTCTAGATACCGGGCAGCGTCGACGAAGCAACCATCCCCGGCCTGATCGTGAGCCCTTTCTGGAAGAGTCTTTGCCCTGGCCCGTCTCCTACCCTTGTTATGGTCGGGTTGAACGTTTAGCGGGTTGGAGACAACGGTGATTCGTCCTGGCTGTTCACAAGAAATGATACAGAAGCGACACCCGGTTTTTCTTGGTGAAATCTACAACTTCCGCAGGATGCTCCTACCAGAACGCGTGGTGGGCAGCCTGGCGAATTGCACCCTCTTCTTGTCTCCGCAATTTCTTCCAGCGTGTTGTGCGCTCCGAGACGAAACAGTCTCTGCGAGCTTGTGTACATGGGAAGCCCGAGAGCTCTCTTGATGGCCTTCCTAATTAATGAGTTGAGCTTGTCACGTTCCGACCTGTGCCAGTTGTACATGGCTGCGATGTAGGTAAAGTGGCACATCACAAAGGCGTGAACAAGCATTATGAGGTTGTCTTCCCCAAGTCCCTTTTGCCGGTTGGCAACCCTCCTTATAAATCTGATGGAATTGTCCGTTTTCCTGGCGAGTCTCGTTACGGTCCTGTTTATGGGTCTGTTCGATTCCATCGTCATACCAAAAACCCGGAGGCAGTCCACCCTGTGGATGAAGCAGCTCTTGCCTGTCCTAAGGGTGATGCTGATATCCTCTACTGTCTTCAAACCTTTCGGTTTGGGGCCCGTGCGCTTGGGCCTGTACAGCAGGAGTTCTGATTTCCGCGACGAGCACCGAAGACCAGCCGGCTTTTGGTAGTTCTCCGTGACCTTCGTAGCTTGCTGTAAGCACAGCCTCTATTCGTCCATCGCTGCCTCCAGTAGACCATATAGTGATATCGGCATAGATCGTGTGGTTAAATCCGTCGACTTCGGAGAGTCTTCTAGAGAGACCGATCCTGGCGAGGCTAAAGAGTGTCGGAGATAAGACTGACCTTTGTGGCGTCCTTCTGAAGCCAAGCCCGAAGCGAGGTCGTCCATTTTGAGAATAGCCTCTCTGTCCATCAGGAATGATTTCGCTTAGCCGTGCAAGCACTTGCCACTCACGAGGCTCCAGATCTCAGTAAGCACGAAGTGGTGGAGAACGTTGTCGAATGCCCTCGCCAAGTCCAGTCCAGTTAAAAAAAATACATACTGCTCTCGCCTGCTGTAGGCCTTTCCCCCGTGTATACGTGAAAATGAACTTATCAAGACGGTTGGCGGTCGACATCTGATACGTGTACCACTGCAAGTCATATTGCGAAGAAATGATGAACCACTTTGGTGGCTTCTTATTTCAGAAACTGCCTGTCTACCTCATTTGTGATTCCACGCACTCCTAGAAAATTGTTACTTCGCATCACACATGACAGAAAAACAATGGAAATAAAGCCCACATATGCAAGCACTTATAACAGCTTTTTTTTCTCAAGCCATACTCTGCCGTGACTGTAACGAAGTGTAAGCGCACCAGTGAGCAATGTAGCTAGTAGACAAGAAGGGTGTGTCGGTGTCTGTGCTTTAGGTGACGCTTACGGCCGACTGATTCCGAACTGCGACCGCAAAAGGTGAGGAGCGGGAAAAGTAGTCAGAAGCGTTTGCACGCGTTCGTGCTGAAGTGAATTGTTCCCGGTAAGTGATTTCCGATGAAACACGATGCTTGATTTCGCACTTCAACTGTTCGTCTATTTTCCGCCAAGAGCTTCCTATCGCAAATCGATCCCTGACATCCTGGCACGGTTGCAAAACCTCCCGCATTTGACTGCAAGCGGCCACTTCGTGCCTCCCATTTATAGGTGGACGTGCTATTTACGCACGCCTGTTAGAAGGCCTTGCTGTATATTTCGCGCTATTCAATATTACAAGTCCACAAATGCGTAAAGCAGATGACAGAATATTAGTCTAATGATTTCAGTTACCTTATCGATAGGACCGGAGAACTGAAAACAACTACAGAGAGAGTATTGGCAGTATACATGGTGCAGTTCAGGCTTATGTATAGGCGTCAAACCACAGCCACCTTCAAGCTGTGAAATCTAAACGGATACAAATAAAGATATAATTGCAGAGCTAAGAAGGAACAGGCAAGAGAGGACAGGAGAGAGACAGGAGACGCAGCTAGGAATGGTAAAGAATCTTGCAAGACAGGTATGCTACACCACACTGGGGAATGGGATAGGGGAGTTTGAAAGTTAGAGATAGAGAGGGAGAGAGAAAGAGGTAAACATGTTCACTTCAGGCTTTCTGGACCAGAGAAAGAGAGAAAGAAAGACGGAAAGGCTGAGAAGTAAATGAGAGGCCCACCCAGACATATGCGCTACATTTTCAAATACAGGTAAACAACTTCTTTGGAGCAAGCAATTTTCGCAGCATACCCCCCCCCCCCCTCAAGCTTTCAAGCCCACATCATTTACCGCAGAGCTATTTTGCGCAATGTTTGCCGTGTGTCTTAGGTCGAACATTATCATCATGATGAACCGGCACGCGTTCAATGACCGCCCAAGCATTTTGTACAGGTAGTTAACAAGAAGAGCTGAAACGCAGTGATATTTGCCCAAAATCTGCGGCATATGCGCCCTATAGCAATTTTACAGCTTGCCGAGTGTTGTAGATAGAAAATTCTCATCATCATAAACCGGCACGCGCTCAATGTCCACCAAAACATTCTGTAGATATGGTCAGCAAGAGAAGCTGGACTTTGCCCATCAGCTCTGCTGTGTCCTAGCCTTGCACGACTTAGAGCAAGCTGCGCATTTTTTATTGCGATAGCAATTATATGGACAGTTTGTCCATATAATTCTGTTTTATAAGGGTGATTAGACGACATGTCGATCATTCGAACCAGAAGACCTAGAATCATGCATCTCCGTTGTTTTCTAAAATAAAAGAACCAATTCCGAACTATAAACCCAACAACAACCGAACCACGTGTGCGCCACTGACATCGCTCTTCACTACAAGTAACGCCAGACACTCTGCACCCTAGCTTATTTATAAAGGGCACAAACTTTCTCATCTAGCAGTCACGTGTGAGGTGAACACAGGCCCATTCATGAATAAGCTGTTCACTCGATCGCGCGTGAGTGTTTCCAGTCTGATTAATGTTGATACCTTGAAATATTCCCGGTCGGCGAGTAGAATCGTTTAGTCTGTCAAAATGACTATCAACATATCTCTTTACTTTAAGGTTAAACATCCGCATATGCACAGATGTTTACTTCTACTGATAAGAGAATTATCAGCCATATTTTCGTGAATACTTCAAATTCTCCGCCGATGTCTAAAATTGATTAATCGCTATGACTGTCATTAGAAATATGTACTTTGATAGTCTGACATATATAAATTATTACAAATTACCCAGGGCACTAAGGCTATGCCATTGTAGCAAGCCTATTTTGCAGTCTAGTTCATACAACATATGAGCGAGTATATCTGAAAAACATTAAGGCAATCTACCACCCCAGCGTTACAATTTCCGTTCTAAGTCATATCGTGGTTAAACGCTCATAATATGTGCAGTGCATGTTATTCGACGAAGTATGAAGGATTAGAGGTGGTGCAATAATACAAGGAAGTAGCCAACTCTTTCCACCTTAAATTGAGATCTCTTTCCCGGACGCAAAAGCTTTATAGCGTATAATCGGTAGTTGGTAAGCGATCACTTGCTAGAATGACCCGGAGCTCAGGTTCCTCACATCTAAATGGGGGAGCCTAAAATGTGGGGTGTAGAGTTGGCATACTATGGGTGTAAGATATGGATGCTGACTCTTGAGTAAAGCAAACATCATCAAAACACATATGCAAAAAATCAGTTCGCACAATACAAACACTAACACATGGTGTTCCGCTACGAGTCGCGACTTGCGATTCGACAACGCTGGCGATCCCTGGAGTATACACAGGGCAACGAAACCTATTCAGCGGGCGTGAAAAAGATATTTGCTTTTCACGTGTGGTTTCTACGGAATGCTGCGCATGGCAACAGACACCGTCAGCTTCAATCGAATCGGCAACTCTCAAAAATGGTTGAAATGCAAAAGAATGGTGCCGCACGTCTAGTCGAAGGAATGACACCCTGGGGCATTCGTTCTTGTTGACTTCGTACTTGTTTTGAAATTGCGTCTTTTCAGCACAATTTCCCGTTGTGTCGCTTTTACAGCGGTCACATGGTCAACTACCCATCCCCCCCCCCCCCCCCCCCCCCCATTCCAAAAAATATAAAAGTAGAGACGTGAAGAGAGCACAATTCTTTGTGTCTGCATGTGCCTGTGCATTCTCCTCAAGCTTCAAGCCATCATCCCCGCGAGAGTGGTACTCCGTTTTTTGTGATATGCCTCTTTCATGAAAATGTTTCTCCTGTTTATCTCGGCCCCTAAACTTCGTTTATATTCACTGCGTGGAGAGAGGAATCACAATCGTAAAGTTATGCTGCAGTATCTGGTTGTGCCACAAGCTGTCAGTCGCTTATCGCCATCTCCTTCACCATCCTCAATTGTGGTCATTGGCGACCTGATCGCTGAGCCTTCGCGGAAATCAGCCAGCAAAGGCTGATGGCGAGGTAGCTCAGCATGGTTACGTCAGTGTTGCTGGGATCATCGTCGGCAGCAATAAGGATAAATATAGATGCTTTAAAGGGACACTAAAGAGAAACAATGAATTGGTTTAGATTGATAAAGTGTGCTCGGAGAACTCTTGTGTAGTTTATTTCACCACCATAGGTTTATTATTAGAGGACAAAACCAAGTTCAAAGTTTCATTTTTAAATTTCGCGCCGAACTTCATAATTCGTGACGTAAAAGATTTCAGAGTATTTAACGTATTTTAGCGCCACTGGCTCGACGAAATTTCTACAAACTCGTTATATAAAGTCTCTGGCCCCCTCAGAGGACAATGTACTTCGATTTAACCGATTAGGAACTACGTAGGCTCAAGAAGGCGCCGTCAAAAATATGTGACGTCACGGCAAATGGTGCGGGAATTCCAAGGTGGCGTCGCCACCTGTATTTTCTTTATGCGCGTTTTCTCGCTTATTAAGCGTCTTCTCGCAGCAAGCGTGGTGTTTTTGGTATCGTGGAAGACTACTTTACTAATGCGAGAAAAATCGTTTTGCTCTTTCTGTCTCTTTAACGCTACTCCCTTAACGAGCCAGTGTAGCACAAAATTCGTTGTCGTCGGCGTTGTCCGTGAGCGAAAAATCGGAATGAAGGCAAAAGAATCATCATAGTGGGACTCTAAGCCAGTCATTTCACTTGCAGCCAAATACCTACGACACAGCCACACCGGCGCTTCATACTGCTACGGAAAAAGACCGTAAAAAGGCGTGAGGTCGGGCGACGAGTCACATTAACAGAGATAATATTGTGTGGCTGAAGCGTATAATTGCGCCACGTATTACACCTTGTGAATTACACAACGAGTCAGCGGTATGCATCTACCCATCCATTACAAAGGGTTCAACAATAATTCATTATCATCATCATCACCATCATGAGCCGCAGTGTCAATGAAGTGTGCAGCTAGGTAATTGCGTGTATTGCCTTACGGACGCGCGGTGGGTACTTCGCTACTTCGCAAAATAGTGAATTATGGCGCAGTGGGTACACTATAAAAAAAAGAGTATCTTTTACTTTTATTGGCGAGTACTGATTCACCACATATATATATCCCTCTTTAAAGATACACGTTTCTTTCGCAGAGTCGCGCCTCCCACGACTCTACGAAGAGAGTACAATTATATGCAAAGGGATTTAATGTGGATACCTAAAGGAACTATATAAGTGGCAAGCGAAGATTCACCAGAAAGAGTAACATGTACCATTCTTTTCTTTTTCTTAGAGTGTAATGTAAGTAGGCGCCATAGGACAGTTTAGAACGGTGAAAGTCACGCGCACAGATGTCCCTTCCCTTACAGAATGGTTGAGGCATGGTCGCGTTCTACTTTTAAAGGTGAAGCTTAAGCGTCCTCCAAGATTTTAAAAGCCAAGCTGTTTAAGCTAGCCGTAATTTGTGTGTGCGGCCCATCAGAACACTATCACGAACGGGTACGTGCCACAGAATTTGGGCAGATCCCACAACTCACCGCTACGGAATGGCCTTTAATAACAATGAGAACGAGTACAGAGAGAGAGATACAAAGAAAGAAAGAAAGAAAGAGAGAAACAAACAAACAAACAAAGAGAAGGAAAGAAAGATATAAAGAGAAAAATTCTTCACAAGGCGGGATTCGAACCCGCGTACTCTCGATACAAAGGCGAGCGTCCTAACCACTCGGCTATCCATGCACGCCAGCAGAGCATACCAGACTTGTATAGTATAGTGCGGCAAGGCGGTGGGAAAGGGAAGAGAGCGTGAAGAGTAGAGATGTGATGTGAGGAGGAGGGTGAGTCGGATGAAATCCCACTACTCGACACTGGCTTGGCTCATTAAGAGAGAAAGAGAGAAAGAGAGAAAGAGAGAGAGAAAATTGAGAGAAATACTGAGAATAAGGACATAAAAAGATAGAAAGACTTGACATGACTAGTGCGAATCTGCCGTACTAAAGAACGGGAAAGGCAACGGCGGCTGTGAGAAGAGTCCGAAGCGATGCAAGCCGTACGCTAACGACGACGCGCCCGTAGATATATGAGAGCTGTGAACGCTCCGTTCTGCAGTTTGGACATCCGTGCCGTGACGAACCAAGCTAAGCCTAGCAACAACCTAGAAGCAATCAGATTATACTTTAGAAACGTCCAGTTTGGCTTTTCCAAGCCTTGCGCGACTTAGTGCAAGCTTCGCTAAATTTGTTTTTATGTTATTTATTCATTTAGCTATTTATATTACCTTCAAGATTTTCTATCTTCGTCATCATCATTTTCATCCTGTCTACGCCCACTGCAAGAGGAAGACCTCTCCCATCGATTCCCACTTTTGCCTATCCTGTGCGAGCTGATTCCATTTTATCCCTGCGAACTTCTTAATTTCGTGACTCCATCTAACTCTGCTTTGAGTGAAATGATTTTGATGCAGCGGCCAAACAAAGTTTGACGCAAAACTTGAACATTACGTTGGGTGCGTTATATGAAACCCCACGCATGGTTGATTCTCCGAAAAGTTGTCTTCGTTTTAAAACAGGTTTAAGACATGTTCAGGGATTCTAGATTTGCGTAATAACTCTCGTAGATTTCTCCACGATGTAAGCGGTGAATTCAGTCGATGCAAGCTTTCTGTCTTGATAAGCCGCAGCGTTTGCAGCCATGCAGCGATGCAGTGCGTAGGCGGCGCAGAACTTCGAACATGTATGAAAGTTTTGCTGTAAGAAAAAATTTAAGAGAGGCAGCGACTCCGCTCAACTGCCAGGCAGTTGAAACCCACGCCCTAAAGTTGGCACCGTATATCGCGTTGAGAAATCCTAAATGTTTAAGTGCTCTGCTATTTGAACAGTCTTGTGAAGAATGCTCGACGACCAATGCCCATTCCTATTACTCTTTGACTACTCCAAGGTGGTCCGTGAAGACTACAAAAGTATTATATTTCCTTAGTGCGTCATTTGAACGCCATATGTGCGTGACGCCCCCGTTACACCCATGACGTTATCTTTCCTACTGAGATTAGGATATCTTACGCTTTTAACTTACCGCTTTATCTTAATCAGAATGTTCTATTCGCTACGGGAGTCATCAGGCGGAAAATAAAACTCACATGGTGACTTAAGATGACTCGAAGGTTAATGTCATCTTCTTTTCCTTCTCAGTCGATGTATTGATGCTGCCCCGCCACCCTTGGGTAGCTTTAGATCGGAGGCACCAACCTGGTTTTGCATTGCCTCCACGATCGGACAACCTTTACAATGCTACGATATCATGTGATGACGTCATCATGTGACGTTGCGCAATAGTGACGTCATTCTGACGTCATAACGACGTCACAAAGTTTGGCCA
The DNA here is from genome assembly GCF_013339695.2 of Rhipicephalus sanguineus. Taxonomy (NCBI): domain Eukaryota; kingdom Metazoa; phylum Arthropoda; class Arachnida; order Ixodida; family Ixodidae; genus Rhipicephalus; species Rhipicephalus sanguineus. Next base: position 61,947,939 of record NC_051180.1, on the reverse strand, counting down.
TCTGTGACGTCGTCACGTGATGATGATTTTTTTGCATCACTCGTCCCCGACGCAGAGCTATTTAGCAAATCGTTCCTTGTGAGTCAAGCCAGAAGACTATCAGCATCATAAACATGTATGTGCCACAAAAATTGGGCAAATACCACTCCTCACCAATAAAATGAAGAAAAAGAAAGAAAACAACAGTTAGCCCAACAAATGGCTGCGAAGCGACGGCAGCTAGCTGAAGACCCCGAGTACGTACAACGAGAGAATACTAGGGAACGGGGAAGGCAGCGGCGACTGCGAAAAGACCCCGAAACGATAGAAGGCCTGCGCCAACGACGACGTGCCTGTAGATCTAGGGGAGGTGCGATGGCTTGCGCGAGTTTAAGCGTGAGTTTCTGTCTCCGGAGTTTAGACAACCGTGTCGTGTTTGTGACTGTTTGTGGCTTAAGTCGAATCTCTCTGCTCTGTGAATCGACGTAGAAACAACCTAGCATCACTTAGCTAAAGCCTTGCAACCTTCTACAAGCGACCTAAAAGCTGCATCACCTAGCTAAGGCCTAGAAACAACCTAAAAGCAACAAGATTAGTCTTCAGAATCGGCCAGTTTCTCTGTTTCAAGCGTTACGCGGCTTCGTGCAAGCTTCGCCAATTCTTTTTTGATGAAAATGGTCCGCTTGTGCGACTTCACATGTCATGCATTAAAAAGATAGTTGCAAACTTTCTTGGGGCAACTACTACATGTAAACTTGCAAGCACCCACTATAACATTATTCTTCATTATGCAGATAACCGTTGTACCCGCGACACATCTGTTAGGCATTATGCGCCCTTTGTTGATGCTGTTGCTAATGACGATGAAGAATTATGGCTGAGCCCTTTGCAAAGGGTTGGAAGCTTTAAACAACACACTCGTTACGCAATTAGCATTGTGTGACGCGCGGTTATTGTTCTGCTTTTCTACCACGCTGCATTACATGTGTTAACGTGATTCCTTACCTGGCATGACACCTGTCTGCAGTTTTTTCTGGGAAGAAGTTTCAAGCGCCGGCGTGAGTCTTTAATAGTATACTCAGCTGCCACGCAGAGAGTCCGCGTTCAAACCCCATCCGATCCTGGATATTGTTTTCTTATTTCGTGCGATGGCGGTTACGAACACCGGCGGCGGCGGCAGCGGACAACCACGCTAAGAAAATCGGCTGTTGTTGGGATCTCATAACAGCTTTCGCTGTAAAAGATGAAGCCATCTCCACTCCTTGAGTCGAAGCAGCGAAGCTGATGCCCCTCCATGAAGCTATCGCCTTTTATGTTTGTTTTTTTTGCAAGTCTTTCCAAGTATTGCGATGTTTTGCAAGTATTTTCTAAGCATTTCAGTCTTCTATCCTTGCTCTTTAGTTGACACTATGTTAAGCTGTGGGACGACGATATGCTAATTCACGGCGTTCCAGTGCACTTGTGGCCCATTGCACCCGCCCACTCGCCCAAAGTGTGCAAGAAGCGCTGCAAACGCTGCTGATGTACTTCACATGATGGCGTCGCCAATGAAGTTTGTTGAGGCTTCATTGCATGTACACCCTCTCCCCTTCCGCGCGAGCACACAACGATGCTCCTCACTTTTCCCCTCCGAGCGAGCCTCTCTCGCCACACTCGGCGAAGCACAGCCCTTTCCCCTTCCTACCAAGCCTCACTCGCTAAACCGAAAGACAACTGAAATGGGTGCCTTTCTTCCCAACAACACTTTTCTCCCTAGCAGCTCCACCCTCTCGTTGCCTATCTCTCTCCACACTACCCAGCTCTGCTGAGCGTTACATCGGCTCACGGCGAAGGGTCGAATAAGAAGAGCTTCGCTGCTAAAAAGCTTCAGCACTTATTACACAGACAGACATCAACATATTTTAAGAGCGAAGCTGGTAACGCTGGCAGTAAGACGTCCGCTAACAAAAAACCCGTGCTGCACCGTTGCCATAGAAATGGCCACAGCTGCGCGCCACCTGTGCTAAAAATAGCCAAGCCGCCTACGCGCCGAGGAGCAGCCAATGCCTCGCCGTCGCCATAGCATCCGCCACAGTTTCTTACACCTTGCCTCGGGGGACAGCGATTTCAACGCATTCAGAGGGCGAAGTTTCGCGCGTGTTCCGGATCCGCGCGTCGCCGTCTCTTGGCTGTCGCTTCTTCGGCGAAGCACGCTGGATCCAATCGCCGCCGGCGTTGTGATTCTGTTGCTGCAGCACGACGAGCTGAGGGCCAACCAGCTTCACTGTACCAAGCTTTGCGCAACTTTGTGCAAACATCCAGCATTTTCTCAGTTAAACTAAACAGGGTAAACTAACGCAGCTGTGTGCCTTAAAGAGCAGCAAAACCGAACTTCTTGGCATGTATACTTATTGCTACACGTGCTCCTTTCTTTCTGTTTTTATGTTACCGCCCCATGACACGTGTAGCCGCTGCCTCACGCAAACCGCGTCCGAATGACTAGGTACCATCTAGACAATCTTAGAACCTTCCAATGAGATTACGCGCACAACGCGAACATTAGAGTTTGTTCCAGAACTTACGCGGTTGCTAGCGACAAAGCTGGAATCTTCGATGGCCCACGGATAAATGCCGACGCGCTTCACCGCATGGCAGATTATCGACGGCCCACGCTCTGTTTGCCGCTATCAGTGTACGTAGAGCATGCACTGCTTGCTTGCAGTTTCACTTTCCGTTTTCCGGCCACAGTTCGGCCAAATAAAGAGTTACGTATTACCGAGTTCTGCTGGAGTATTCTGCACCATCACGACCACGTGATATCTGGTGTACGTGCTTCCCGGTCCATCTACCAAGCGCCCCGTCCAGCCGTGAGCCAAGCCCCCGCTGCCAAGCGATCATCAACGCCAACCCAGATTCCTAATTACTATAGACACAGGATGGAAGGAAGGAAGAAACAAGCGAAATGACAGGCAGATTCATTGACCAACTAGCTACCCTGTGCTGGGGGAAGGTGTAAGGGGGATAAAAAATAATAGAACAGAGATGTTGCAAAAAAAGGAGTGCATGAAAATGAAAAAGAGAGAAAAAAAGGAAAGGAGAATACGACACTGTTTAGAATCTGTCTCTAAGACCAGTTGTCCGATTCCCGATTACTATTATGTAGCAACATGAATGCGAGCAAGCGTAACTTGTATGGCCCAACACTTTTATACTTGCTAAAATTGGGTGCGCTACATGAACAGGGTCTGTCCTTCTTAAATTGTGCCGCATATGTGGTAAGCGCGCTAATTCTTAATGAAGTGTGCCGAAGCATTAATGCAGTGACCACGAAAACAATGTATTGCTATATCATCGCTTTTGGTGAACACGAATTTTTTTTCAGTAGCACCAACAGAGGTTAAGTGTGTCTTAAGCAAATGTTTGTTGAAGAAGCGACTTTTGAGTGGACTGGAACGAAAGAACCTTTTGCCGTGAAACAGACTTTCCAGCTATTTTGCGCAATAAGTACATTCTCTCTAAATCTATATGATTGAGAAAAATGCCTGTGAGTGTGCTTGCATTTCTTCGCTAGTATCGCGCGTTCATTTGCACGCGTGGATCCGGCCTTACATTGTTTTGAATTCTTCCCAAAGCTTTATGATTTCTTCTGTGAACGGGATGTCTCAATGCATTGCTCTTTACAGAGATGAGTAGATTTCTGCAGCACAATCTATGAAAGCAGGTATCCCGCATGTGACCCCGGTAATCGCTGGCTGTATGAGGAACGAGGACTCCCGTAAGTGCAACCCTTGGCTCTTTTAACTTCGAGTGCGCAAGAGTGCTCTAATCTCAGAGAGCGTGAGTGCTTGTAAATCACAGCTTTTTTATTGACGCGTACTAGAAACGGTTCAAAGAAACAAACGAAAAGATACCCGAACCAATTACATTGACTGAACGAACGTAATCTACGGCAGTTAACTGCCAGAGATACACGGGCACTGGAATAAAAAGTGTAAGAGTCCTGAATGCAACAAAAAAAGTGGTTTGCTCAGATTAATGGTAATTGCTCTGTGTTGCAATTAGGAAGTTCTCACTGCCCAGGTAGTTTCGTAATTGAGGAACGCCCACGCTGGCCTAGTATTCTGGCTTTTGTTAAAAGACGGTGTTCATATAGCCTGCATTTGTAAAGAATCCTTGTTTTTGGTGAATGGCTATTGGTACTATGCTAGTAATAATGAATAGCCGGCTCCTGCTTATACCAGCCGCAAAACGTACGGGCTCTGTTATTAAGAAGCATTACCTGAAATGAGTGCGACCATCCAAATGCCCGCAATACATTACTGCATAGGACAAATGATAAACCCTCATTCTAAAAAATTGGCCGCGTATCTGCGTGCTTCGCTGCAAATGTCGTGTAAAGACGATAGAAGAGGCGCTGTGTGAGATATGGACGCCATCTGGCAATACGTCGGGAAACATGAGTGCTGTGTTGCGTGCTGGTAGTCCCGGCGCAGCAGCAGGCGAAGACCGGCGGTGACCAACGCGACCGGTGGGGACGCCAGCCAGCCCGAACACGCGGTTTGGCGCGAAGCGCTGAAGCAGAAGAAACGTCCGCACTCAACGAGTACTCTCCACACACTCTTTTATTTACACGTCGCCTGGGTAAAACAGGAATGCCAGAGCGGCGCCCACAACCGGCAGCCTGAAGGCCGCCCACAACGCTGCTTTTTTCATTTTTTAAATATTTTTTTTCACCTTCTTGGCCTTCTCAAATCTAAAGTTTTTCAACACCAACGCGTGGCATTCGTACAGTGTAATACAGAACCGAAACCGAAACACAACAATGAGCTCGTGTGGAGGGCACGGAAGAAGGCAAATTTCAGCGCAGCTTAAGAAACTTGGGTCCTTAAAATTACGTATGTATGCATTTTCTATTAAAGGAACACGCCATCTGATACCTAATGATGTTGCACCTCAGATATGCATGATATTTACTTTTTGATCGACAACGTTCACAAGTATGAACAGCCGTACCAGTTCAAGAAGGCTGGCCCTTGGGCAAGTGGTTCAACTGTGGCCGAGTGGCTGAATCGAGGGACGTGCCGACAAACAGAAAGAAAGACAGACCAAAATTTCTCCGTTTAAGTATCCCAAGAAAGACTATCGTCTTTAAAAGGCGAAACCTTGCACTCGGCCGCACAAGGCTTGACACACAGCAAAGCTAGCAGAGCCCGGCCCCGCTCGTACTCAGCTTTCCGCTAGGTCGGATCCTGACGTTGAGCTCGCATGCGTGCAGCATTTTACTCACGGCGATCCAGTATCTCCTCGTCGTTCCCTGTTCTCCCTTTCCCTGGCCGCGTATTTTTGATCAGCTCGTCGCTGCTGTTGCCGTTCACGTGCAGCAACAAGCCTCGCTTTACGATGCGCTGCTTCTTCTTTGGGAGCACGTAGAGTCGAGCGCGATTTGAAGGTTATCGCGCGAGCGTCGACGAGCCTAGCGTCTCAGGGACCTAGCGGCGCGTTTCGGAAGAGTGAAAATCAAGATTTCGCATTCTTCTCTCCCTTGTTGGCTTTTACATGCTACAACGATCTGCCCTCGGACTCTTTGCCCTTTCTCTCTATTTTAGGCTTTCTATTCGCTGCGATCAAGCGTATAGCCCACTTCATTGGCTATTATCCCTGCGGTCGATAACAAACTTGTTGGGAAATATGGTAAAGCTGGTGCTTAGCACTGTGTCATATGAATGACTTTCTAAGTTGCACAAAATATATCGCATCGTCATAAAATAAAGAAGAAATGAAAACGCGCCTTCATCAGGGGGGAGTGATCGCAGTTTAAAGAACAGCAGAAAGAGTGCGTGAAGCTTGCCATATACCTCGCTCTCCTCGAAACAGGATTCTGGGGCTTGGCTCTGTTGTAGTTCTCGGTCGACGGTCGCCCGATAACCTTCGAATCGCGCTCTGCTGTACTTTCCTTGCGCGTCCCATGGCTGTATCTGATTGAGCGGCGGAACTCGGTTGCGCTAGATGTCTTCGTCGCTGGGCGTGGCTCAGCGAAAGCGGCTGCGTGGTTGTAATAATATTAATGGACATATGTAATGGAGCGTCCGCTTTAGCAGTTTTGCTCATTGGAGGCCAGGGTTTATGCAAGACGCCAAGGCTCAAACCTGGTGGAGATTCATATATGTGAAGGCGAAATTTATAATGTTAACTGAAATTGACGGAAGAGCTTGGGTGGGGGCTAGTTGGAACATACTGTAGAAAAAATTTTTGCGCTGCAAAGTTGAGGACAAAAAAAAAAGGACAACACAGACAATTGACGGGTGTTATTGTAGTCGTTCGTGTTGCTTCTGGGGCTATTAACAAATGAAGCTTAGAACTCTATTTTTCTGTGCCTGGGCGAAGGAGAGGAGCGCAATGGGAGGGGGGGGGGGAACCGGCCGTCGGCGTTAGTACGGCGTTTAGCCGCTAGGCGCCACCACCTTAGTAGACCCGCCGTCGCGTCGTCGCTCGCGGAAACGAATGCCGTGGCTGCGTTTGAAGCTGCTATATGGTTCAGTTTTCGGCTTTATTCGCGCTGCTAAAAGTATAATTAAAACTTGTAAACGGGAATCATGAAGCGCTTGTCGTTCTGGGCACACAGCTCATTTCAAAGACATTGTCGTTCGCGGCTATTTGATCGAGACGCTCACACGTCGTCTGCTAGGCCCATACCAGAAAGCGCATGCCAGTGATGCGCGGAAGATTCTTTTTTCACCGTTACGGCTCTCTTGACTGAGAGTTGGTTCTGGACTGTCTGAAAGCGGATTTCTAAAATGAGCATTTGCCAGGAGCTAATACTGAAAGCTTGGGCGCTTAGACGCAGGCGACTGAAAGCTTGGGCGCTTGGACGCAGGCGATGCGTGCTACCGCCTGCTGGTGTAGCACACGCTACGCAAGCCTGGAGTTCGTGCGCTAAATAGCACGAAATGTCACTAGACTGTCCAGGGATATACGTGATCAACCATTCCCTTCGTAAAGCTTCTGAGAGTTGCGTTTTTTGCCACCGAGAGAAAGCAACAGGTGATGCCAGAAAATGAGGAATTATGCCAAGTGATTCCACCATTTCAGAGCTTAAACCAGTTAAATCGTGATGGTACGAAAAAGTCACAGTTTCGCCGCAACAGAGAAGCAATGAATGCGATAGCAATAAATTGTAATGTAACGCGAAGAACGGAAAGCAGCTCGAAAGTGCCAGCGCGTCGCTCGAGCCCAAATGACGCACGAAAAGAACGCACACAGGACGAGCGCGAACTATCATGCGTTACAGCTCGACACTTGAAGCGCACTGCTAAAACATAAAGCAGAACGCACGAAACGAACAGGTACACACAGGACGAGCGCGAACTAACTGTCACAGTTGTTACTTATTTCTGTTTGAACAGCGCGCTCCTTTCGCAATCGTAGCCGCGGCAGCGAGCGAAGCGACCTTCGTACGCTTTGTGAGTTCAGCGCGGACATTGCGGGGAAAGGACAAGATATACAACCCCCCGCTCCACCCCCCCCCCCCGGCCACCCCCTTCTTTCCTCGACATAAGCGCACGAAGGTGACCACGCCCTGTAGGGCAAAGAGCAACGGCGTTCGCAGGAGCGGGGCGACAATCTTTAAAGCGCGCCACGCGCGCACATCACGCCAACTATTTGATGACTAAGAAAGCATCCTAAAGTAAATGGTGTATATAAATAGCTTGCCGTTAGCAGGCTGAAAGACGGTACTGTTGGTGGCCTATCCATCTAACGCCGCGCGCTGCAAAGCGAGAGGTCGCCCGTTGGATTCCGCGCGTCGGAATGTTTTTCTGAATTACATTTCTTTGTGGCATATATACATAAAGCAAATGGCTTTCGCCTTTCAGACTTATGTGAATGCGTAAGGGACCCTGTGAGTTTCTTTTCTTTATCAATAATGGGGAATAAAAAAAGACAATCATGATTTCTTTGCTCTCCATTTGGAGAGTGGAACACAACAGCAACGGCATACTAAGGCATGCGAATGACGTGGCTGCATTAGCCTGAAATAGAAAATAAAACGCGAATGCTGTCAAACTCGGATGCAAGCATCGAACCAGCAGCATGGCCTGACCGACTGCCGGCGGAATACGTACAGTGCGGATGTAAAGAAACGCAAAACTGCGGCACCTACATTCATGCTGTTTCGCATTTATTTTCATGCGATTGTAGCCTGGATGATTGATAAAAAGACAGAGTCCTCCATGATACAATCGAAGACCCTCTAGCGTCTTTTTATGGCCACCACAGTCAGAACGTTATGAAAACAGCGCGCCGCTATGTTCGCGTTTCTTTCCATCCCCCTGTACCTGTGAAAGCCTGCAAAAAGCGCAAATGCAATTAAACCCGGATGCAAACACGAATTCGTGAGCTTCGTGATACACGCGGTCGCTCAGCGCCAGCTTGCCGCAGTCTACTTGCACAGCGCCACCACGCGGCAGCGGCGAGCGGACGCGGAGCGCGCGCTCGACAGCCCGAGGAGGGCGTTCGCCCAGGCACTGAAAAATTACAGGAGGCACTGGCCGTAGGTGTGGTTGAGTCGCGAGCACTTAAATGAACGAATGAGCAGCATGGCTTAACGGGCCATAGCAAGCATGAACAGTAAGCTGTTCTCCCAATGCGCTGACAACTGTTTAGCAGAGGAGCTTTACAGTACCTTCCATGACTTTTGAAGATATTCATGCTTCTAGTGTTTATAACTTATACCTAAAAAATGATGGTTGATCCCTCCGTCATAGGAATCGGAATAACACGAAAGTAAAGCGTGCTCTTACAGAAGTAACTGAATGTTTACTGTACACAGACATAAGAGAGTTTGCACAATGCATATTGATGTCTGGCAGCTATAGCACTGTATAACATTGATGCACCCACTTTAATGACTGGTGGTACATCTCCATCCCGACGACTAAAGTCCATGTTAAATGATTGCACAAAACCTTGTGGTAGCTGTAGTAGTTAACGGTGAAAGCGTAATCAGAGAACGAGGTGTGATAGCCAGAAGAGCGTCGCATATTGGACGCAGAACTTGGTCGCCATCCCACGGCATGTTAAAATGTGATTGAACACCACAGCCGAACTAGAGGGAAACGCAAAGCGCGTCGTGCCGCCCCCAGGCAGCGATTTTTCTCGGGGCGAGCGCATGAGCGGGGAACGCGGTGTAACAGCCAGATGAGGCAAACGCGCGGCAGAGAGCTATTTTTGGTTTGGATTAGCGTGATGCTATGAGCGAGGCCGATGCTTTTACGACGCTTGGGCTAATATCACCACCTCGCGGTGTGTTAAGGCATTGACAAAATTGAACTTCTATTGAAAACGCGCCGAATGGGACGGACGTGTAACGCGTTCCAGGTGCTAATCGCGGAGGCCGAAGTAATGACGAATTACTTTACCGCTCCCAGAGGGCAACACCACCCCGCCGACCAGGAGAGTGGTAGATATAAAAGACGCGTTTGTAAAGCTTCTAGAGTGTGTAACCGTCGCGCAGTGGATAGCGTGCCCGGCATCTGTTGTTGCGGACGGAGAGGTCGTGGGTTCGATGCTCGTTGACGGAACTTTTTTCTTTGTCATCTGATTGCGTAAATTTTTCGACGCCATTTCCGTGACGGAAATACGTCACTGAAGTCTCGGTGGACCCCGGCATAAAACACTTTCGTGTTAAAAATGGAAGTATTTACGCAAAATTCTGAAGCAAAGTCAATGGTGGACCCTTCATCAATCTACATTTTTTTCGAAAGTCTCGCTATGGCAATGAATTCCTAGCAGCCCCACATTGCCATCTAAACATCTTTCCCACTCGAGTTATTTATTTAGATCAGAGTTAACGTCGTCATTTTTATCGCTTATTTATCAAACATACACAGACGCACACACACACACACACACACACACACACACACACACACACACACACACACACACACACACACACACACACACACACACACACACACACACACACACACAGCGACTACTATGAGCGAAAGAGACATCACATTCACAAGAGCTTGCGCAGGGGCTAGTTGGGACACACTGGGTGATAAAGGAAGCGCTGCTAAGTTGAAAAGACAGAAACCAGGGAGGACACAGTCGAAGCACATCTAACAACTGATTTATTGAAACGAAATAACTAAAAAGGAGATGGGAAAAGGCAAAGGACAGGGCCCTGTGAGAAAACCGCTTATGATCCAGCGTGGATGCTAACTATGCAGAAAACACATGCCTTTATCTCTTGGAAATTTACGTTTACAGACACATACACTTACAGACAGGCAAATTGCATTTCTAGCGAGACAAAGATAACTTTTATCGCCAAACGCGATCCATGTGGATACTGATATGGCATTGTGTAAACGCAAATTTCCAAGAGATAAATGCACGTGTTTTCTCCATAGTTAGCATACACGTGGCCTCATTCTCGGTTAGCCCACAGTGCCCTCTCCTTTGCCTTTTCGCACCCCCTTTTTTGTATTTTCGTTTAATTAAATCAGTTAGATGCGCTTCGTCTGTGTCGTCCCTGTATTCTGTCTTTTGAACTTAACAGCGCTTCCTTTATCACCCAGACACGACAAGTTTAATGTTTAGCTGCTTCAGGCGCGAATTATGATATATTGTCTGAAAATGCGTCAAATTTGCATAGCATAACTCCAAGGCACTCTAAATTACATTCCAAGAAAGGAAATTAAGGAAAGCTTTGTTTTGTGCGCGTTTCAGTAAATAATGTTAATTAGCCTCTAATTAAACATATAAATATTCTGCCATCAGTGAGCTTCAATTATTGCATAAAAAGAATAGCATATTAGGCCCAAAATGCATGCCCAATTTGTTTTTTAACACGAAAGTGTTTTATGCCAGGGTCCACCAAGTGCTTCCGTTACCGGATATGACGTTCATAAGATGGACGACCACGGGTGAGGAAGAAAAAAAACCGTGAAAAAGATCAGCCGCTGGGAATTGAACCCACGACGCTCCGGCCGCGACGGTGAGCGCCCGACGCTAAACCAACTAAGCTAGCTTGACAGATGCTGGACACCTTACGAACGCGCCTTATATCTTTCACACAATCTCTCTCGTAAGGTGCTCTCTGTTGGCGGTGTAGAGAGGCGGGGCGGAGCGGTGATGGTGCCGCCGTCTGTGAGCGGTGAAAAGAAGTAATGCGTCCCGATCGACATTTACTAGCGCTTATCCCGAGATTGCGTGCGATATCGGAGGTCATGGCTAAAGCGTCTCGATACCAGCGAGGGAGACTGGCCGTGCTGGCGTCGCCGAGGCACCCTAGACGCAGTTACGTTCTTTGCCTTTCGCTTCGTGTGAGCGTGCACCGGCTCATCAGAGTAGTGCAGCTTCTACATGCACCAACGGAATTTCTCCGCTGCCGACTACTTCGATTGCGAGAGCACCGACTAACAAAACTGTTGCAATACGTGTTGCAGAAAGGACACGATTTCGACGGGCGAATGTCGTGCTTTGGTGGAGCGAGAGAAAGGCCAGCGGGACGTACGCGTTTGCGGCTCAAGCTAAAACGTCTACGAACTAGGCGTCAACATGGGTGCATTCACACCAATCGGTGCTATAGCTGCCAAGCACGAACAGACATTGTACAAGCTCTCATATATCCTTACAGAATAAGCACTACTTCTGTGTAGATATGTTTCACTTTCGTGCTATACCGATTCCTATTACGGAGGGATCAGCCATGTTTTTTATTGAATTCGTTTTGAGCTAAGGAAAATAAGACTCGTGATATTGCTCCTGGAACGCGGCACGTCGAAAGATCATCGAACATGGTAGTGTTTCCAGCAAAGTTATCCTCTGCAGCTATACGCAGCATAATGAAGTTAAATGACCGCAAGTTATCCACTCAGAAAGCCTGCACAAATGTGCACACTACGTTTCAAGCCACTTGAAGACACACTTAATGCGTGACGTGCCAACGAAGTTGATGTGTAAAGTTGTACACACCGCCGCTGAAGGGGTTAAGACGGTTTGTATTTTACACTTCTTGAGTATTCGAATGTCCACTTCAATCGTAATTTCTCCTAAGGAAAAAAAAGTCCACGAAACGAGGCCACATTGCGCCGCCTTCATGCAGACTCCAACAACGGTCTTCGATTCCTCGTCTTAAGATTGGCAGGGGGCAAAAGTCAAGCACATCGTATCCAGAGAATACAAGCGCGCTTGTTCTATTTCTGACTTCCCGTGTGCGAAGCATCGCCGTAGCCAACCGTTCCACGAGCCCTCGAACCAACAGCACATGGTTTCCCGGGCACAAGTGCCTCTAACAAGGCGACGACGTGGTGGGAAGGACATGCCGTTCGCTGAATCTTTTGCAAGTTCCCGTGCCACGCTGAGCATTCGGAAGCACAGTGCCAGCAGCCTGGCATGCCGGCATCACGATGTGGTATCGGCGGAGAGCGACCGTGTTTGGTCGCCGGATCAATGAAGAAACCTTCGCCCCCACCAGCGGCCGTAGTTCATAAATGACCGCAAGGGGCGCTAGCTTTGCAATCAGGATTTTCTCACACACAGCGACGAGAGCGACACCAAGAAACCCCGCGTGACTGAAACAGAATAACCCCGCGTAAATTTTTGTCATGATTGTAGGAATTAAAAAATCCCCGGCTACAGATGGTTAACCAGTGAAGCTAAAACATGGGCACAGATTAATGGGCTCACTGGGAGAATTTCTGAGGTCCATTAAAGTCTTTGTCAACTATTGGCTACGACTGTCGGGAAATCTCAATTGGCGTTTGCCGCACGTGTGTCTCATTGTTCATTTCAATGGACCGGTAGTGAGTCTTGTCCAATTTCTGCGGCCCATGCGCACTGGGAAGTTTGCGTACATAGAACGAAGGAATTGTGCTTTCCCCTTGCCATATACTAGAGCTTCGCCGTAAAGCAAGCAAGCTAAAACACGCTGTGGTAAAAATAAAACAAAATAACGTCTACGATATCTTTCATCGTGTTGCGCGTAGTAAGACTCAATTAACACTTCGTACCAAGTGTGATGCGCCATGGCGTCTGGGCAACGTGCCTTGCCGGGGGCCTCCATGGAAGTAATCGAAGCAATTTGTAGATCCAAAGCCTTGTCCTTTGTAGTCTTTGAGCTATGTTTCTTGTTGGTGGCGGCTTCGCTTCTGTCCTTTTTTCGTGCTTATTTATTGGTCTTCGTCGCTATAGCAGCCTCCCCGTGTTCTTTACACATTTGTGTGCATATTCATCGCATCAACTTCTTCACTTCGTATGACTGCGATATTTTAGAAAAAAAACTTACGCAACATGCTTCCTTGTTCTTCGTCCTCCCGCATTAGTTCTGCATAGTCAATATTTTCTTTCCAAACAGAAGTACACCTGAAAACTGGACATGCAATAAAAACGTTTTGGGGAGAAAGAGTTAAAAAATGAGGTAAAGGCAGGGAGGGCCACCAGAATTATGACATCGGGTTTGCTACCCTACACTAAAGAGAAGAAGGAAAAGGGAAAGAAAGATGGAAAGAAGTGCGGAAAAAAGAGCAACGAGCAAAATGATACGATATTATGACCATTTCTGAATATCGGCGACAAAAGCGATCATTGAGGCAGAGCTCTGTGCGGTTCTGCAGAAAAAGGGCATGTTCTTCGCGATGTGCGTACCAATTAAAAAGCTTGAACCCGAGTGTCCTTACAGTGTGTGCGTAGCGACCTCCCAATGGTGTCAAGTTTTCTCCTCATTCTTACTTCATTTGGTCATTCTGTATGAAGTTTAATTAAATGCACTGCCAATGAAACTGTTATACTATGATAATAATGAGAACTAACAGACAATAATACCAAGGAAAGTATAGGGGACGTTGTTGTTGTTTCTTGGTATTATTTTCTGTTAGTTCTCATTAATACTGTGTTTAACAAAGAAAACGAGCCGGTGTAAGTCATCTTCTTTCCTTCTAATATTATGACGTAACTGTGAGAACGTTATTTGACGTATCTGTTACCGCCGTGGTGTTACTGCGGTAGCGTTGCTTTGAGCTGTAATTTTCAACACTTTATGCTGTATGTTCGACCCATTCAAGAGCTAAGGAATAGCCGCGGAACCCTTTTTGTGCGACAATATAGCCTCACATTATTTCAACAAAACAAATTCTATCATGACGACGGGATGAGCATAATGGCAGATAAAGCTAATCTTGCTTACACTCTGCAAGCAGTTCAGCTGCTGCGTGCAATCAGTGCGTAACACACACACACACAAAAGATAATGGGCCATGCTGTACTTCCATCGTGAAAAAGCACGACTTTGTGGCTTAAAGAGTAAACAATAATAATTTTAATTAGGGTTTTACGTCCTGAAACCATTACATAATTACGAGGGATGCCGTATCAGGAGGCTCCGGAAATTTCGACCACGCGAAATTCTTTATCATGCACCTAAGTCTAAACAGACGGGTCTCTAACATTTCGCCTTCATTGAAGTGCGGCCGACGCTTAAGTAAACAACGTTTGGCCAAACCTGGTCCTTGCGCCGTTAAAACCCACATATCGTCATCATCAAAAAGTAAACAAAATACGAGAAGGAGACAAAAACTGAAAGAGCGAGAAAGAGAGATCAGGCCGTCCGAAATTTTTTTTTCAGAGGCCATTTTGGTGAGGAACGAGGCTGCCATATTGATTATGGTGGCCCGCAAATCCAGGAAAGTGGAAGAAGCATCGTATAAAATGAGTGTAGAAAAAGAAGATATTGGAGGCCACAGAGCGTCATTGGTCACAATGCCTTGAGTGAGCGATGGCTTCCATTTTCTTTCTTTCTTGAAGGACATAGTATTATTATTCGGCGAGGTCAAAGTACTTTATCGTCTCTGTGCCGGAGCAAGGAGGGGCAATGAACATTTGATCGCCCCGAGGCGAGATGCGGGCTGAATGGGCCAATGGTAGGGTAATACTGTGAGTGGAGTCCTGTTCTTCCCGCGAAAAAAATAAAAATAAAAGCGCAGCACAAATAAAAAGAGCGGGAGCACGTTGACACGAACTATAAAGCCGTGCAGTACCTTTTGAAAGCAGTATTGCGTCCACGACGACGAAGTGCTTCTTTCGCAGAACGCTTGTACCCTTGTCCCAGTTTTTTCAATTGTTTCCCTGCAAATCCTGGGAGCTGCCGCTCCATCCTTGCGGCAATGCTTCAAGACACGCCTGAGGATCTGCCTGGCGCGCAACCGTCCCGTCGGGCCACGTCCAGGAAACGAGGAAACGCGTCAAGCGACACGGACAGCGAGGCAACCGATTTGTACTCGGAGGGCTTCGAGTCATCGGACGATGACTTCAAGGTCGTCATGAGTCGAACGGCAAAAAGAAGACTTCTGCGGACGACATCGTCGGCGAGTGTTTCTACCGTGAAGACTGCAGCACAACGTTGGCCGCACACCATGCTATTCATGCCCGAAGACCCTACGTCCAACTTACGACTCCTCAATAGGCAAGTTCTCTCTGTGCTTCTCGAGGAAACCGCGCCGAATCAGATCAAAGACGTGAGGATAAATGCACGGAAGAATGTCCTTGCCGTAGACGTTCTGCACCGTAGTGCGCTGCAAAGCCTGCGGAACATAACGGTAATCGACAAAGTGAAAGTTCGATCAATGATCTCTACAGGTTGTAACGGCACTGTTGGCGTCATTTATGACGTCGATCTTTCCATTCCACCTGATGACCTGCCAGTATTAATAAAGCCAACTACATAAGGCACTCTCATCACGCACATCACAAGACTTGGCAACTCACGTTGCTTGAGGCTTGTGTTTGAGGGAGACAGCCTTCCCTCACACGTCAAAGTAGGCCACGTTCGCCACTCAGTCCGTCCATACGTGCCGAAGCCACTGCAATGCTACAAATGCTTCAAGACAGGACACGTCAGAGGTGTCTGTGGGAACAATGTTGTGTGCCCGCGGTGCGCTGAATCTCATTCAAAAGACGCCTGCGGTGCAATTGTGTTAAGGTGTCCCAACTGCCACGGCGCTCATGAAGCCTCATGCAAAGATTGCCCGCGCTTGAGGAACGAGCACGCGGTACTCAAGCGTATCGTGCGGGACAATTCAACGCACAGAGAGGCGGCCGCTACACTTCGGCGACGACGGCGTCGACACCGAGGAACATCACGAAAAGACTGCTCTGCCGATAGCGAGATGTCATCCTCCATCAAAGCGGCTGCCTTACGAACACCGAACTCCTCGAAGACGGACACTGCGAAATCAAAGGCAGAGACAGCAGTCGCACCTTCCGAAGAGTGGCCCTCGCTTCCATAGGCTCAACCTGCTACGGCGTCACATCGAATCCCACCACCCTCAACGACCCAACGAACCACTGATGCGACGACTGAAGATCGACAGGTCGTAAACTTGCTGCAGTCGCTGATTAGCGCCATGCGCGTTCTACTGAGCAACATGAAGACCCCGTCTGCGCAGAGCGCACTGCAGGTGCTGGACACCCTGAGTCCGGTGCTTGCAGCTTTAGGGTAAAACCACGGCCCTCGAGGTACCATCGTTTCGAGAGGAAGTCAAGAATGCATCTGTCTTTCAGTGGAACGCCAGAGGTCTTAAGTCGCGCATGTCCGACTTTAGACAGTTTGTATTTACGAACCGATTCCCCATCATTGTGATATGCGAGCCCAATCTGTCTGCTTCTGTCAGATTGTCAGGCTACGAGTGCTTTATGTCCTCCACCCAAGGAGAGTGCAGCAAAGTTGTTGTGTTCATGCGCCGTGACCTGACTTATATTCATCACCCTGTCCCACCTGACGAAGAGAATCAATATGTTTGCCTTACTGTGAAGAAGAATAAGGTCACTTTCACAATTCTCGGAGCTTATGTATCCCCATCAAGCCGCCTAGATTGCGAGCGCTTACGCGATATTTTGACATCGACTCCACACCCGTGGGTGATCACTGGTGATTTTAATGCCCACCATACTCTATGGGGAAGCTCAAAGGTCAACTCTAGAGGAAGAAAGTTGGTGTCGTTTGCCTCGGAACACGAACTCAGTGTTTCTAATGATGGAAGCCCTACATATCTACGTGGATCAGCCTACAGCAGCTGCCTGGACCTCACTCTTGTTTCACGCTCGTTCACGAGAAGAGTGCACTGGTTTTCAGATTTGGAAACGCGGGGTAGTGACCACATTCCAACTTATCTGAGGATAGAAGGTTTGACCAGCTCCAAGTCCTCCAGAGCCCTCCAATGCACCGATTGGCCGAAATTCAAGACGATAATGGAAGACTGTTGTAGCGACGGCTCATCCTATAACCTAGAGGCCGCGATAAAGGATGCCCTGCAGAACTCCACGCATTCGCTTTTGACGAGTTACACGAGTTCCACACGCACCGATTTCGACATCGAACTTGAGAAGCTTCGTGCAATGCGCCGTCGCGCAGAACGAAGATATAGACGCACAAAGTGCAAGGATGATTTGAGACTGGCTCGACGCACTCAGAAGAAAATACAGCGTCACATGGATAAACTGACTTCGCGACGACGGGCATCCTTCTGCGAGTCGTTGGATCCGCGAAAGCCTTTATCGCTTATATGGAGAACTGTCCGTGGTCTTCGCACAACCTTTAGTCAGCGACACCCGTTTAAATCTCTGGCACTTCACTTGCAGTGTAACGAGATTGACGTCGCAGAATCCTTCTGTAGAAGGATTGCCGGCGACTCAAATTTCACAGATACAAGGACGGTGGAGCTCGGCCTCCCATTTCTCTCACGTGATCACCGCATGGAGTGCCCGTTTTCTACGGATGAGCTAGAAGCTGCACTGGCATTGTGCAGACGTTCTTCGGCGCCAGGACCTGGCGGCATTACATATCGTGCTCTTTGTAACCTTGGAGACGAAGCTCGGAAGGCACTCCTGCACCTATACAACGACTCCTGGCAGACTGGTACAGTTCCCCAAGCATGGAAGTCAAGTCGCCTCATTCCGCTTCTCAAAGCTGGCAAGTCGCCGCTGGACATTTCCTCATACCGTCCTATCGCGCTTGCCAGTTGCGTGGGAAAAACAATGGAAAGAATGATTCTAACACGACTGGAATGGTACTTGGAGCACTATGAAATCTATCCAGATGCCATGGCCGGATTCAGGCGCGGCCGATCGGCAACAGACAACGTTGTTGATCTGGTGACATATGTCGAACACCAGAAGACCTGTAAGAGACTGTGTGCTGCTCTGTTTCTAGACGTCAAGGGGGCTTATGATAATGTCTCCCATGAAGCCATCCTGAGTGCATTAGAAACAGTAGGTCTTGGTGGCAAGGTATATGTGGGTGTGCAGCTACTTGCAGAGAAGGTCGTTCTACGTCACCACGGAGAATGGCCCGACAACTGAGTATTACAGTAGCCGAGGAGTCCCTCAAGGAGGAGTTCTAAGCCCTACGCTTTTCAATCTAACCCTCATTGGACTGGTCGAAAGCCTACCAAGCACCGTAAAGCTTTCTATCTACGCTGACGACATCTGCATTTGGACTTCAGGTGTGACACGGCTTCAGCTTCGCGCACGCCTTCAGAAGGCAGCCACAATGACGTCCTGCTACCTGCGTAAACAAGGCCTGGAAGTGTCTTGCGGGAAATGTGCAGTGGTAGCATTCACGAGGAAGCCAATGTCTGCCTATGGTATATCAATTAACGGAGACCTGATATCATTCAGCAGAAGCCACAGGTTCTTGGGAGTCATAATTGACAGAAACCTGTCTTGGACTCCACACGTGAACTACTTGAAGAAGCGGCTGACTGCTATATGTCACATGTTCAGATTCCTTGCAGGAAAAAAATGGGGAGTGCCGATACCATCTATATGTTACAACTGTACAGGGTTCTGTTTATTGGATTCCTACGGTACAGTTTGCCTGCAATATCGAACACCGGCAAGACTAACCTGCGCGCGATTCAGAGCATTCAAGCCCAAGCTCTTAAGATATGCCTTGGGTTACCCCGCAGCGCGTCAACGGCTGAAACCATTGCCATCGCGCAAGACTACTCAATCACGACACACATTATCACCGAGACAATGCGTACGTACCTCAGGCATTATGCCAGGACCCCTTCCCACCATCTGGCGAGCCTCGCTGCTGAAAGGCCCCGCACGACATATAGTGCCACTGTCGGCAAACATCGCTCGTCATTTACTGCTGGGTACGCACCTGCGTCAAAGCCAGTGTTCCCTCCGTGGTGCTTGAGCCGCCCACGAGTTCACCTAACGGTTCCGGGAGTGCGGAAGAAGTCAGACCTACCGACACATGCACTGAAACAATTGAGCCTACTCCTACTCTACCAAAACTACGGTAACCACGTCCACATCTATACGGATGGCTCGACTACGTCGTCCAGTTCTGGTGGTGCGGTGGTTATACCATCACAAGGGATAACTCTGCGTCTTAAAACTTCACATGCGACGACGTCTACGGCGGCAGAACTCGCGGCTCTGCGCAGCGCACTAGAATTTATTGATACTGAAAGACCAAGTAAATGGGCTGTGTTTTCTGATTCAAAACCGGCGTTACAGTGCCTGCGGTCAGTTCTCCGACGAGGATGCCACGAACAGTTGACGTATGAAACCGTAAAACTTCACCACCACGTAATTAAAAAAGGCCACGATATTGACTTCCAGTGGTTACCTGGCCACTGTGGAATCAGTGGAAATGATTCCGCCGATCACGCTGCTCGCGCATCACACCAGGAAGCAAACATTGTCCCAATTCCGCTTTCAAGGACAGACGCTGCAAGGCAGATTCGACAACTGGCCCGCAGTCTCACACTTACGGAGTGGAACGCACCAAGCATCAGATATACCAGACTACATCAACTGAACCCTTCACTGCAACTCCAACCTCCATCCGGCCTTCATCGACGCGAAGCTTCGCTTCTCTATCGCCTTTGGTTGGGAGTTGCTTTTACGAAGGCATATACAACGTTAATCGGAATGACGGACAGCGCGGCGTGTGATGTTTGCGGCACCGAAGAAGACATCGAACACCTGCTGTGCCACTGTCCTCGTTTTTCCTCGGAGCGACAAGTACTGTCCAACGCACTGCGGCGACTGGATGATAGGCCAATTTCCGTGCAGGTGCTACTACAGCACCGTCCACATCTCTCGGCGGCCCACAAGGCAGTGAAAGCACTCTTGTGTTTTTTGAGAACGACGGGCTTATGCGAACGCCTCTGACTTGTGGTGCAATCCCGCACGCTGTAGTGAATGCACTGCATCTCTTCTCTCTCTCTCTCTCTTATTTTTTTTTCTCTTTCCTCCCTTCTATTTCTCGTCTTTCTATTCCCCTTCCCCGACCCCCCAGTGTAGGGTAGCCAACCGGAAGTGTTTCTGGTTAACCTCCCTGCCTTCTCCTTTTTCTGTTTCCTTCCATTGCGTCCAAATGTACTTCATCGTGATACTTAATAAAAGTTCGGGGATTGTATGTAGAGCCTTTATAAAGTGTAGTCGCGTGGTGCATTTTGTAATCGAGCTGTAAAGCACAGAGACACACTTACATGCACGCAGCACGCAAACATGTGCATACTAATAACTTTTGCATTCCCGATCAGTGATTGAATAGTATTTTGTTATTACCCTTGTATGAATGAAATTCTTGTAGATGGTAGGTTTATTGTAGATGCGCTGACGCGTGTTTTTGTGTTCTAATGAGCGCAATATCGGAACTTCCGATCACCGTCACATCCGAGAGAGTCACGTGACCTGAGCAGAAGCGTCCCCTATGAAGTCACTGGTAAAGCGGCACGTCACTGTCGACTCAGGTTACGCTCTTAATCAGGTCCCGCTTAAAGTGCTAGATATAGCCAGGAAACCGGACATTGTTTGTCTAGTTTCCTGGATATAGTCAGCGTTTAATCAAGACTTGATTAAGAGTGTGTAGAAGTAGTGATGCTGGCAAAAAAAAAAAAGTGAGAACCTCGAAGCGGCATGGTGTGCTTAACTGGCCACCCACTGACACGGGCCAACGACTGACACCGGCAAAATAGCAATGCATGCTTATGCAACGCCGGTCGTAACTTTGACTCTCATGCATGTCCTATGTCGACGGTATATTAAGCGCGTGCCGGTTGTCACGCATACTTGGAAGATAGGTGAGGCTACGCGATGTTTTTTGTTGTTTTTGCTGTTAGTTCATGTACGATTCACGCCACTGTCGCGTTAGTAAGCAGCGATAAAGCCGCACAGTTTTGATTGCATTGATTGTAAATGGACGTGCACGCAGATCACTAGCCTCGTACGGCTTTTGCAAGAAGGTGTAAGTGTAGGGATAGTAGATCATACTTCGACCCATTTTTTGCAGTACGAATATGGGTGGACAGCGACGTGATTTAAACTTCGTCATCTGGCTGCATCCAGGCGAGAAAGTATTGTATTTTACATTCGAGAATGGCCTGAGTCGTTTGTATAGCCACAGCCGCTACATGAAAACCTGTTTTTTTATGTAGCGGCCGTGGTACAGCTGTCCGGAGACAGCGAAAATCAGCCAGGCCGTAAGATCGCGTTTCGACCAATCTCGTTCTTTGCTCTCCATCCTTAATTTTGCTTCTATTTCTTCATTCTGATTTGCCGCCTGCTAACCTACGCGGTCTTTTTATGCGGCGGAAAGAAGAAACAAAGAGCATTCATACAGTGGTACTTCAGACTGCTGAAATAGCCTTGCGATGCGAGAGAGGATCTCCTCGTCGTTTCGGCTGCTCAGCTCGAATGCGGTCGCATTATGGCCCTTGCCCCGATGACACGGAATTCGGCTTCCAATAGAGGGTGACCAAAAAAGACGAGTTCTTCAGGTTTTCGACCGCGGTGTCGCGGTTCTTCGGAGTACGCAAACGTGCACTTGCGAGTAGCACGTTGCTCTCTTTCTCATTCTGTCTTTTCAATTACAAGTTTCTGCGTTTCATAAGCGGAAAAGCCCAGCAGTTAGTTATAGGCGTCATTGCAATTTCAGAAAGCAGCCAGCCAGCGAGTTCACAATTGGGTTATGTCATGAATAGCCTGGAAAATGTGTTAATATTTGTTTTTGTCGCACATAACCGCTTGGGACATGCTGTGAGAAGCCGTTTATGTCACCACCGGCAGACGCGCGTCGTCCCACAGCATGATCGATTGCTGAAGACTCACAACGAAACCAGCCTGTAGCTTGATAGGCTTCAGAGCTTTCTTTTACGTGAACTGATAGCCGTACAGCGCCTAGGTGTCTGCTAAAACTTCATTAATTTTCAAAAATTAGCACCACAAGTAAGTACTTGGGGACTATTGAGGACAAAAAAAAAAGAAACACCAAGAAATAAAGTAAGAATATAGTGCAAATTATAGTAACACTTACACTGTCTATTTTGTACTGAAAGCACAGTGCAGTGTTTTTCTTAAATTTAAAGAAAAAGCTTTAATCGGAGTCAAGCAGACCTGCTCTGGGAACGCATTTTCTAAAAGCAGAGGAGATTTTTAGGCGAGTTAGGCGCACTTCAAAGCTAACATTACTTATATAAAAAAAGTCCTCTTGGCAATAAGGTATTTGCATTGTTTATTGCTGACACGCAAGGTTATATTTAGAAGCACGCTGCATATTTTATTACTAGAAATAAGGGTACCCTTAGCGGACCTCCCGCAGTACGTATGTGGTTTTGCTTTTCAGAAACGAACCAACAAGAAAAGTCTCTTCACTTGATTGTGGCCAAAAGTTATGCTTATGCTGCCATGTGTCATAGATGCCATGTGCCCGCCCAAGCTGATTAATGACAACGAAGGAAATGCAGGATAGGAGTTCTCTAACCTCCCCACGAAAATAAGCCAAAGGCTCGATTGAAAAGAGAAATATGCAGGATAATTCGGGTGCCTAGCCTGAAAAGTAAAAACACAAAAGACCTGCAGTGGTGAGAGGACATTGCCTCCTTCCTAAATATGAAACTTTTGATCATATAAGCATTGTAGCGCTGCTTCTCTTACGTGTAATTTTTAGCATGCACACACACACACACACCGTATATATATATATATATATATATATATATATATATATATATATATATATATATATATATATATATGACCGTTTGATGCAATGCGAAGAGCGATGGCCTAATTAAATCTTCAGCTTAATTACGTACTGTGCAAGAGCTGCCAGAATAGGGGACATATACATGCCTCTTGCTTTCCGCTTTTGTGTCTATTGAGCTGTTTTTACAGTGCTTCACAGTGAGCCCCTGAGTTTATTATTGCGACAGCAATTATATGGACAGTCTGGGCTTGTTTTTTCCGTCGCAGTCACCGTCGCCGCCGTCATGCTGCATATATGTATAAGTATGCATATATATATATATATATATATATATATATATATGTATGAAAGTCTCAAACAAAATTCATTCCGAAAAAAAGCTTCCGAAGCGCGGAATCGAACCAGCGACTTCTCGATCCGCAGCGCGTGGCTCTAACTAGTATGCCACAAAGCGCAGATCGTCCAGGTGGCTAACGGTGAGCGTTATATACACCACGTCATATACACACCCTTTACCGCACTACTCAGAGACGGCAGGCGCTTATAAGCGTTTCTTCATTACCAGCAAGATGGCGCTAGGAGCGCAACGAACGGGCGCACCTAAAGGCGTCGGCCAGCTCGCCCCGCTTCTGAGAATGCAGTTTCTCTTCGCCCTCCACGGCATGGTCGCATTCGTGCGCTTATCCGAGGAAAGAAGGGGGCCGGCGGGGGGGGGGGGGGGGGGTGGAGCGGAGGGTTGTCTGTCATGTGCTTTCCCCGCGATGTCCGCGCTGAAGTCACAGAGCGTACGAAGGTCGCTTCGCTCGCTGCAGCGGCCGCCTTTGCAAAAGGAGCGCGCTGTTCAAGCAGAAATAAGTAACTACTGTGACAGTTAGTTGGCGCTCGTCCTGTGTGTACCTGTTCGTTCGTTTCGTGCGTCCTGCTTTATGTTTGAGCAGTGCGCTTGAAGTGTCGAACTGTGACGCATGATAGTTCGCGCTCGTCCTGTGTGCGTTCTTTTCGTGCGTCCTTTGCGCTTGAGCGACGCGCTGGTAATTTCGAGCTGATTTCCGTTCTTCGCGTTACATTCCAATTTGTTGCTATTGCATTCATTGCTTCGCCGTTGCGGCGAAACTGTGACTTTTCTTTTCTTCTTGTTTACTTGATTCTGCGTAAAGCGCAAAAAAAAATATAAGTTTCGTTCATCACGAATGCTTACCGATGGCACAGAAAGCATCGTCATCATGAATGGGCACGCGCTCTCTTCGTCCTCTTCTTCCTCTCAGTCTTCATCTTCTGCTTCGCTCCCAAAACACGTTGGCCGGTTTGTTCAGCGCGGGATGGAATAACTCTGATGGGTGAGAGAATGAGTACACAAGAGAGAAAGAAAGAGAAAGATAGAAATTCAATGGCGCAAAAAAATATTGGTGTACGGGATTCAAACCCGCGTACCCACGATCCGAAGGCGAGCGTCCTAACCACTCAGCTATCCGTGGAGGCTAACGGGGCATAGCAAAGCCTTGCATAGTATAGTACAGTAAGGTGGCGGGCAAGGTAAGTGAGGGCGACGAGAAGGCAAAGGAGAACAGGAGAGAGTAAAGCATAGCGTAGAAAGAAAGAGAAAGGGAGAGGAATGGAGGTAATAAAGATAGAAAGAGAAAGTAAGAGAGAGAGAGAAAATGAGATAGAATTAAAAAGGAAGTCAGAAATAGAGAGAAGGAAGGGCAATAAAGAGAAAGACAGAAGGAGCCAGAAAGGCAAATAAATACATATAGAAAGTACATAGACAAAAAACACATAAAAAGAACGGGGAGATGAGAGAAAACGGAAGAAACAGCGGAAGAAAGTAAAAAATAAACAGAAACAAAAAAGGCTGCCCGGCTCTGCACTTCTTCAGGCTTGGCACCACAAGTGCGAAGCTTCCTTATTTTTTTTTCAGCTGTTTTTCGCATAACAAGAAAGGCTACGAGTAACAACCTTGTAAAAATGACCTACAGATAACTTCCTCTAACCATAGACAATCGCCGCTTTGCCTTGTGCTTTTGGATCCATGCAGGATAATATTTGTTAAGCGCGTCCCGTTTTGCGAGTTTCTTGAGTGGTTCTTTTGTTCTTCCTTTTCCATTTCTATTTTATTCTTCAGCCTTTACTCCCGCGATCATTGATCATATCCGATGTCTTACACGACCAAGCAGAAACGTGGCTTCATTTATGAAACTTTTACATGTACAATGCCTGCGTGTTGTTCTTTTGTGTGCTTTCCGCTCCATTACTGAAAACACTTTTTCAGTTAATAACCGCGGCACGCAGACATGCTCTTACGCTACACATGGCAACACCCACTTCAGCACCTCATTTAAACCCCAATTATCTTTGTAATGATACTATGGAATTGAAGGTTGACGGCAAAACGCCGCTTGACCTTTCTGCACACAAGATGATAAGGAGCGAGAATTACTACAGGAAATGATGTTTTCAATGAAGATGCGTAGTATGTCAGAGTGTTAAGAATAAATGCATTGTCGCTGCTCTGGAAAACAAGGCAGCCGCAACAAATACAACAACTGAAGACTGGTAGGCTTGACGCTGACAATGCAATCATACCAGGCACACGAAGATTTAAAAAAAAAAGCGTGCTAGCGCAAGCTTTTGCAACATTAAAAATGTTAAACGAGACA
Organism: Rhipicephalus sanguineus; assembly: GCF_013339695.2. NCBI lineage: Eukaryota > Metazoa > Arthropoda > Arachnida > Ixodida > Ixodidae > Rhipicephalus > Rhipicephalus sanguineus. The sequence goes on along the minus strand of NC_051180.1, from coordinate 61,922,310 downwards.
CTTCATTAAGCGAGCATGAATTAAAAAAAAAATGACTCAGCTACGCACTAGTGATGCGAAGATTGAGGAAAGAGCGGAGCTCATGGCGTTCTCTTCCTCCTTTCCCTCCTTTTCAACCTCACTTCCCTTTTTCACCTACACTATATAAGGCCGTGCTATGTCGGTATCGTGTTTATTACTTTTGTATATTTAGCGGTATTGATTGGTTATCGATCGGTATGAATTGGCCCGATGAAGCCTCAACTGACCAAGTAATGCTCATCTGGTTTCGTCGAGGTCGTAATCGGCATCGGTTAGTTATCGATCAGTAGTAATTGGTTATCGATATGTTATCGATCGTTATTACACGTGTATCCAAGCTCAAGCGAGCATAGCCATGCGTGTCGTGGCACTTCCTATGAATTGTTGGACATTGATTAGTTATCGAACAGTATTGATTACCTATCAATTGGCTATTGATCGCTATTAAACGTGCATCCAAGCTCAAGAGAGCATACGCATGCGCTTGGCGGCATTTTCATGAATTATTTTATATTGATTGGTTACTGATCAGTACTGATTGGCAATTGATTACATCTCGATCGGTATTGTACGTGTATCCAAGCTCAATCTAGCATAACCATGCGTTTTTCGCGCTTTTGGCACGGCGACACGAGTAGCTATGGGTTGCCATGGCGACGCACACTGAAGAAGAAGAAGAAGAACAAAACTTTATTTTGAGGGAATGGGTAGAAAAGGGGGTACTCAGGCACTGATGTTCTCGCTCAGAGAGGTTTTTCCAGTCAATGGATTACGACTTACGCCCGGCTGACACAGTTCCACTGTTTAAAGCGTGAAATTCCAGGGACCAAGAAAACCCAAGTGCCAAGTCCCAAGGGACGCAAGAAGCGCACAAAAGAATATAACGTTCGGCCCTGGTTTCTTACTATCCGAGTTTTCCTTGGTAATTGACCTTGTCATCTCTTCCCATGTTAGTTGCACATTTTACTGTATTGAATTCCTGATAATCTGTTGCGCTTGCCTAGACCTGGGTTTGGTCACGTTTGTGCGCATTATATATGTGTAGTTCAAACAATAAACATCAGTTGATAGTCAGCGCACTGTTGCGTTCGTTTTATTTGCCTTTCGTCTGTCTGTCGCACTGTTAGCCACTATGAAGCCACACCAACTCTCCTAGTGTTCCTTCTTACTGAATGCAAGAAACGGTCACTGCTCAAGAACATGAAGAGACTACGGCGGCAGAAACCTATATAGCTTTCGAGAACAACTGAGCGTAAATTTTCATTTATTTTTCTCGAACATGCAAATACATTCCCGCTGATAGACACACGAACACAAATTCTAGGTATCCTCAGGATCATATAAATATAATAAACACCCCCGATTCCCACATGAACATATACTTTAAGATGCGAGCATGGCTATTTTATAAATGAATCAATATGTTCATTCACACATATGCGTAGCGTGTAGTTGAGTGTATATATTGTGTAATAGATACCTGCATTCTTCCTATACTATGGGTAAGCAAGGGAGTACGTTCACTGACTGTAATGCAGAGATGATGGTGGTCTTTCTCTGGTTATCTTTCGAATTACTGATAAAAAGAATTGATGTTCGTTACAACTCGCCCTTCAATGTCCGTACATCACTAAAAGAAAGATTGCAGGAGCGGGCGGGGGGGGGGGGTTCTGCCCTCAAATTCAAGAAATACAGAGTCACGATTTGCGTCACCGCATTGAAACCACGCGTATCTGGTTTGAATTAACTTGTCGTGTACATGGCAACGCTACCACGCGCGGTTTTTTGAGAACATTGAGAAGAAAAATAAGATGGTGTCTCCTTGGCTCTTTGGACCAAGGACATCCGAACTGTCCCCCCGATGAATGTAAATTTGCTTTCGTAAATACGCACGTATAATTTATCAGGTGCTGTTCTTGGAGGAAATATACTGCAGTATTTTTATGACAAATATTTTAGCCTGGCAGAGACGCTCGCTTTCCAGAGGGAGGAGGAACAAGAGGATGAAGGACAAAAATTACCATAATTTCAAATTCTATACCGGCTGGCACCGTTACTGTCCGCTTTGTGACAAGACGGCAGTTACTTTGTAAAACGGCTTAACTGTACTTTAAGATTTTATGCATGCTTGAGTCGGAACGGAAATTTCTTTTTAGCGATCAAGAATGCAGAAGTGTGGATAAGTTGCGTGAAAAGAAATGCGAATGCCCATACAGTAAAACCTCGGTGATACGATCACGGCTAGTAAGAATTTCGGGATGATACGAATTTTTCTGTGGCCCCGGCCAAGGCCCATTAGCCTGCAATGTATCGGAGTACAGTTGTTGAGAACCGATTTGCACCCCACAACGTTTCATACGAACGTACGCTAGCGCACAGGTACGAACAGGTGCTGCCCCCGCTGTCGCGGAAGCCGCGGCGGTCACGCGCGGGCGCGGGCATGCGCGCTGCGCGACCATCAACGGTGCGTCGTTGCCTCTGAGATAGTGCGCGCGAATCTTGGAGATTTGCGCGCGCTATCTTACAGATGACGTTGACGTCGCGTTTTCTTTTTTTTTCAGACGGGTTGTCGCGTGCTGCTCTGTTCGAGGCAGCAGCGTCTTTGTACTGTGTTAACACGTGCCTCCAACGTCGATGCAAGCCATGTCCCCGCAATGAGACGTTGCATGAAGCAAGACTGAAACTTGGGCTGCGGGTCCGTCATGAAGTCCCATTAAAGGTGGACGAAGACCCCAAGAGACGAAGTGGACGGTCTTGGCGAAGGAGCTTGGCCTCTATCTATCGTGTGCAAAGCGCTCCCTAAATCACTTTCGCTGCAGCACTCTGGTGTCAATCAGAAAAGCGTAGTAAGATTAAGGAAGGGGCTACTAGCGTTCACGGGGCATAACACATCTGGTTCATTATTTACACAGGCGCGAATTCACCGTATATTTACGCGTACAAGAATGATCGCTGACGTCTAGAAACCTTACTGGCAATCATTCAGGGCAATTCATGACGTCGCTGCGGCCCTGAGAAACACTAAATCAAAACGTATGCCAACTTTCTTTTGCCGCATACTAATTTTCCATGTTTTCTGGTGATACGAATATTTTTGGTAACCCCGCGAGATTCGTATCACCGAGGTTTTACTGTATTGAGTATGATATCTATTTTGAATATATATATATATATATATATATATATATATATATATATATATATATATATATATATATATATATATATATATATATATACGCAGTAAAATACCTTTTTCGAAATCCCCCGCCGAAGTGCTATTGGACCCAATACTAATGCCTTTCAGTTTACCGGACGCATCATCCAATGCCTCTCATGTCATATTGATCAGAAATTGTCTGAAAGACTGGGTACAGATAGTGATTTGCGTTTTGAGGAATATGTCACCTGGGACTCTCGAGTTGAGACATGCGACACTGTCTTCTAAAGAGACTGTAACGTGCGTCCTACCTCAGGAAGAAGAAGAGGAGGAGGAATGAGTAACCCTTGTAGAGGAAGCACCAAGCATTTCATCTAAAGAAGCACTGATGCACGTGGAGTAAGTGAAACACTTTGCTGCCCAGCAGAGTGTCGTTCCCAAGAAGGGGTATGACAACTTGTACGCAGGGACTCAATTCATGACCACTGCCGTCCTAAGAGCACAAGTGCAGCAAAAGATTACTAGATTCTTCAAAACATGCTAAACAAACAGAAAGGCATATTCAAATAGGCAGCATTGCACACAAAAGGGTTCAAGTTTCATTGTCAATTCAACAACCGCTGGGTGTGTCCAGATAAGATCGAACACGAGATCCCGGTCACCATTTCCGATTGTGATGAAATTTACTGTAGGTCTAGGCATTACACCCAGAACAATGGTTTCGCAGTTAGTTATGCGGAAAAAAATTTTGTTCGCCTGAAAAAAAAATATACAACTTTTGGCCGCACAAAAACGCTTTTCCGCTAATTTCGCGATTTCTGAATTTTTAGCGCACCTAGGGAAAAAACGGTGCACTTCTTCGTCACAATATTTATTCCCCTTAAAGAACAAGTGAAATACAATATTATGAGTCTATTATTTCCCTTGCTTGTCGAAGCACTTTTGAAGAAAAAAATCACAAACTTGGCAAATCGCACAAAATATCTCTATTTCAAGAATTTATTGCTGCAAGCAAGTTAAAGTGAGGATAATGAAAATCGGTAGATATTAACTTTAATACTTTCGCTCTCTTTTAAAATAATTTGCGTGGTTTTATCGCGCTCCGTTTTACTCGATGATTGGGCTGAAACGTAAGTGGTTTACCAAAAACGCCGAACTTTGGAAATGATTTTCTCAAAAAGGCCATTTTTAGTTTTTTTTTTTAAATCCCTCTGATTAAAGTCAAGGACGTCATCTACCATTGTGCAGAAAAAAACGTCGCATTATTTTGGTTGCTAACAAGTTATAGTGCGTCAAATGTGACCACGCCAGCCTAGCGGCCGCGTCGTTCGTTATGGGCTGAAACTCGGATATAAGTTGCTAAAAATACTTCTGCGTGACATAATCACAAATAAGCAGCTCCACACTAACAAATGCGCAGCCCGGTGTCATGGTTAAGCAAGCTTTGTTTTAGGATCAGCCGCTTGACACACCCGCAGCAGCGGCCGCTCGATGCTGCGGGCACTCACATTACATGAGTACCGCTTCGACTGTGGATGAGCTCCGTTTGCGCGCCAAACCACGCTCAGAGGACGAACGAGAGAAGGAATGCATCACTGTGAAAGTTAAAGGCCGTTAAGTGCCAACAAATGTCATAATATTCAACGAAAACTCTGCTGGCAATTTCCCAGTGAGCGCCTTCAATACAGCACGGATGTATTTTTTTTCCCTGCTGTTATGCCCGAAGCCGCATAATATCGTGATAAACGCTCGACTTGCGTTGAATATTCTATCTGCGGACGCCCAACAATACAGTATTGTAAAAGGGCTTCTTTAATGAAGTAATGGACTTCGGCACATTTCTTTTCACAGCCGGCTGACACAAGTGTTCTGGCACGAGATGAAAAACTGCAGTTTAAGTTGCTCGACCATCGGAAGCACGTATGACAGCTTTCTTTAGATGTCAATGGCTATCTTTTGTGTCATATGTTGCTCATAGAATGAACCTAATTATCTTTAGGCCATCAGAAGAGAGAAAGCAACACATGAGCGCACTACTGGAGGCGCTCACTGGGAAATCGCCGGCAGTGTTTTCGTTGCATACTATAACATTTCTTGGCACTTGACGGCCTTTAACTTTCACAATGATGCATTCCTTATCTCATTCGTCCTCTTAGCGGAGTTTTCACGCGCAGGCGGAGCTCATCCGCAGTCGAAGCGGTACTCATGTAATGTGAGTGCCCGCAGCATCGAGCGGCCGCTGCTGCGGGTTTGTCAAGCGGCTGATCCCAAAACAAAGCTTGCTTAACCATGACACCGGGCTGCGAATTTGTTGGTGTGGAGCTGCTGATTTGTGATTATGTCACGTACAAGTATTTTTAGCAACTTATATCCGAGTTTCAGCCCATAACGAACGACGCGGCCGCTAGGCTGGCAGGGTCATATTTGACGCACTATAACTTGTTAGCAACCAAAATAATGCAACGTTTTTTTCTGCAGAATGGTAGATGACGTCCTTGACTTCAATCGCAGGGATTTTAAAAAATATTAAGAATGGCCTTTTTGAGAAAATCATTTTCAAAGTTCGGCGTTTTTGGTAAATCACTTACGTTTCAGCCCAATTATCGAGTAAAACGGAGCATGGTAAAACCACGCAAATTATTTTAAAAGAGAGCGAAAGTATCAAAGTTAATATGTACCGATTTTCATTATCCTCACTTTAACTTGCTTGCAGCAATAAATTCCTGAAATAGAGATATTTTGTGCGATTTGCCAAGTTTGTGATTTTTTTCTTCAAAAGTGCTTCGACAAGCAAGGGAAATAATAGACTCATAATATTGAATTTTACTTGTTCTTTAAGGGGAATAAATATTGTGACGAAGAAGTGCACCGTTTTCTTCCTTGGTGCGCTCAAAATTCAGAAATCGCGAAATTGGCGGAAAAGCGTTTTTTGCGGCCAAAATTTATATATTTTTTTTTTTCTGGCGAACAAAATTTTTTTCACAAAACTAACTGCGAAACCATTCTTCTGGGTGTAATGCCTAGACCTACAGTAAATTTCATCACAATCGGGAATGGTGACCGGGACCTCGTGTTCGAACTTATCTAGACACACCCCGCTGTTTTCTTTAGCTCCTGATAACAACGTAGCGATTTCATCAGCGAACTTTCACTTTAGCGAACTTTTACCTGTCCCTTGAAGTTTGTAAGTTTGTTTAAAAGCAGTTTCACTTATATATATATATATATATATATATATATATATATATATATATATATATATATATATATATATATATATATATATATATATATATATATATATATATATATATATATATATATATATATACTGCGAATGTATACTGCGAATTGCAGCAGTTTTGTTGCTTTCTGCTATACACGTAACCCGGAACGTATTTGATTAAAGAGGTGTGGAGTGCTTCCCTACGAAACCATCCACAGCATTTGCGTTTAAGGCAGCAAGAAGGAAAATAGTCTCGGCAACACAGTCACAGGAAGTATAGTAGCAATTATAAAGAAAATGTTATAGTCTTATGCCATCACTGCTCGGAGCACACAAAAAAAATGGGAGAGAAAACACAAATAGTGCGAAATAAGACCGAAATGTGCTTGTGACTCACTCATCATGACCTGCACCATTAGATCACTGCTATGTTTTCAGTTTTCATTTAACCAATTTCACACACTACCAAAGTTTTTCGCACAGTCTTTTTTCTTACTCAGTATGCTTGGTCATCGTTAGTGTGGGACCTTCGAATGTTTATTAGGCAAGTACACGTGGTGATGGTGAACGTACAAGTCCGGACAATTTTGCCGGAATTGTGTTGTATGACATGCGTAATGCAATTTTTTATGCTCACTTCCACAGAAGGTTCCCGTAACCATTGTACGCTTAGCTTGGGGATGAAATTATGCGACCAATCATCGGCCTTACGCTGTGGCTGTGTAGCCATAATAATCAGTTATTTATATTTGTGTTAGTCAAGACAGTCGCATGAGAAATTCGTTTTCTCGGAGGAACAATAGCTATCTAAAATTATTTGTGACGCCCGCAGTCCATATAAATGTAGATGAGGCGTATGTATGTTTACACGCCCATTTAGTTCGCAGAATACTATGTATTCTACACGTTAATATAACACAACAAAATATAACACAGAAAAGATAGTGAACATGCATCAAATCTGCCAATTTTCTGGATAATTCTTGTTGAGCCCCTTTCTTCAGCAATGCTTCCTTTTTCTTTTTGCTATCAGAAACCTATCTTGCTATAACGATTTCATTGAACAAATTTGCAATTCACTGAATGCATTAAAAAGGCCTTCTGGTTTACACAAAGTCAAAAGCATGTCAAATAACCATGTTGTCAAATCTCTGCCTGATGTAATAGGGGTGAGAAACCACTTAAGCTCCTGTTATGCAGCTGTTATCCTGCAATCGCCAGCACATGCGAACACCCGCGTATACTTATGAGGTAAACAAACTTCTTACGCCGCATCTGTTATGATTTCCCCGTGTGGGACAGCACCAAACTGAAGAGGCAAGGCAAGTCACGTCTGCAGAGGGGCGATAAACTCCGGATGGCTTGACCTTTGGTAATCTTCTGTAATCCTCTCTGACGCCGCAGAGTTCTAGAGATTAACGACAAGGTCTGTACAGGGCAGGCCACAACTGCTCGCAGACCAGGCGCAAAGACATTGATGTGACTGACCCGAGGGCTGGCTGCGCAAGTGAGGCGGCCGTCCACTTCAAAACGAGTGACGAAGTGTTATTTTTTCGTTAACTAAAAGCTTAACTTTATGAACTGCATTCGTAGGATACATCGTGCCATTACAGCTAAGCGCATTTATTGATCATTTCTTTCTTTCCTAGCCTCCTCTCTCTCTCTCTCTCTCTCTCATCTTTTCACTCTCCTTTCTCATTTCTCCAGCGTAGGCTAGCCAACTGGACATATTTCTAGTTGAACTGCCCGCCTTCTCCCTTTTGGTTTCTTCCTTATTAATATTGTTTCGAGATACAGGTTGTACATACGCGAGAAACGCCAATATCGAATATTTCATATCGTCGCACTAAAGCTATTTTGTAACAGCTAGTCATGGATTGGAACTTCCCTTTGATACTGTAAAGGTGTGGTCGACTTTACAGGTGAAGAGAGCTGTTTGCAGAGAAGCTCTTACTGCCGGACAAGCAAAATGAGACTTTTTCTGGGGATACACTTATGGATTATAAGTTTCTGGAGAGCTCCGTCGCTTTACTTTGACGCATTGAGCACTCCTACAAGGGATCGTAGATACGAACCCATTGTAAGGGGAGGGTGGGCACGCCCGTGAGATTCGCTGTGTGCTGGCTGAGTCCATTCAACAGCGGTAAATATGCAGTTGCAAGCAGTAATACCCCCAAACATTTTTTAAAACTTCATTTGACATTATTGAACGGACAGTTACGGTTACTTTTTACTTGAGACGTAGTCATCTTAATGCAGATTGTCATCAAGTAGAAATAATGGCGTATGATGAACAATGAAAAAAAAAGCGACATACTTCCGCGGAAAGCGGTGTACAGTCACAGCGAAAGCTGGAAGAGCGTCAAATGACGTCAAACGGCTCTTCCTTCTCTCCGCGTGTGTTTCCCGCTTTCACATATAAAAGAGCGACCCGCCTATCAACTCATTCAGTTCATTCTAATACTGCCGTCGGTACACCACGGAAAATAAGAACACCAGAATACGCCATGTGTGGCGTGTGTTCTTCTTCTCTTGCCTCAGTCGCGCTCTGCCTTCCTATTACCGGAAGAACAGCGTGAATACAATGCTCGACGAAAGGAACAACTTCGTCTTGCTGAAAATGGTCGCGGAACCAATCACGGTCTACCACAGTGTCCACAAAGTGATTATCCCAATCATTACTCTAAAGTAATAATAAGAAATACATCCCCGCCCCCATCAGCATGTGTGGTGTTTGATACAGCAGAGCTGCACATTCACGTTCGCAGGGTGGGAGGCTTGCCAATTTTCCATCATTTTTCTGTATGTGTGTGTTTCCTTCTATCTCTTTCTCTCTCTGTCCATTTCATTTTCTGTCTATCTTTTCTCTCTTTCTTTCCTTTTTGTCTCTCTATGTAATTCTTTCTTCTCTCTTTCTGCAGTCGTTCTCTCGCCTTCCATTTATCTCTTTCTTTGCTTTCTTTCTATCTTATTCTGTCATTCTTTTTCTTTCGATCTCTTCATTTCTCTCTCTCTCTGTCTCTGCACTCATTCTCCCCTCCTGCTTTCGCCCAACCTCACCCTCATATTTCTCCTCCTCACGCTCACTTTTCCAACCCCCTTGCCGGGGGTTGGAACCCCCTTCCAGTTCCATCCCCCTTGCAGTATACTATGCAAGGCTATGCAAGTCTATGCCACGCTCTGCTAGTGTTGTTTGATAGCCGAGTGGTTACGACGCTCGCCTTTCGACTGTGGGTACGCGGGTTAGAATCTCGCATCGCCGAGAAATTTTTCTCGCCAAGAATTTCTCTTTCTCTTTCTTCCTACCGCTTTGTTTGTTTCTCTCTGTACTCGCTCTCTCGGCAGGCAGAGTTACTGCACCACAACGCCGGAATAATTGGCGCACATGTTCTGGGAGCGAAGCAGAAGAGATAGGGAAGAGGACGACGATAGCACGTGCATGTGCTATCGTCGCACGGCGATAGCACGTGCTGGCCTGGTGCATAACAGCTCTGCTGTAAAATAATGGTAAGCTAGTGCCAGAAATGAGATGAAGGCTGGCTGAAAGGGGAGTAGGGGGTTATTTCTGGCCAGAGGACAATTTTTCTTTCTGCGCCCCCCGCTCTAGCGAATCTTGAGATTCCTCAAACATACCCTACTGAATTTTTAAACAACGTTTTTTTTTTCTTTATCAAATCGCGCATAGCCTAACTAAACTTAAGTAAGGTGTCAGGAGAGGCGTTGTGCGCGCTAAGTGATGCCTCACGGTAAGCAAGGTATACACAACGGGTAACCTCTCAATTGAAAGGACACCGACGTTTTTTCATGACAGTTTGGTTTTTACTTTGTGTCAAACGGGTCATCAGCACAGTGTTCTAATGAGAAGCCATTGTAAGCAGCAAAATACCGAGTGAACTTCCAGCTTTGAAGAGAAGCGTTCGTTATTATTTTATTTAGTAAATATTTTTTTTCAACTGATGTTACATACAGGGCGATAAGGGTTTCGATTGGCGTGCAAATGAGGTAACGTCTCGCGATAGAAAAAAAGCAGGAAAAAATGTATTTCTTGGGTTGGCATCTCAGCAACAAAAGGCAGAGAAACGATGCTGATAGCGATCACAAAATATGCTTTCCTAACTAAGCTACCACCTAGCCCAGAAACAACTTATAGAAGAATAGACTGTTGGGCGACTTGGCAATTCATCCTGAATAAAAATAGCGCGATAAAACGCAGGAGAAGACGAAGAAGACTATAGCACAGCAATGCGCTTGTGCCGTAGCCTTCTTCGTCTCGTCCTACGTTTTTCGCGCTATTTTCATTCATCAATAACTCATATACTATGAACACAATAGACATGCCAAATATTCATCCTATAAAATATCAAGCTTAATGTGCTGCCACTAATGGTGCGTAGATGGGCTACTCACATCACCGAAATGTAATTTCACTTTTATCCGGCTTCCAGGAAAAAAAAAGTCTTTGTACATATTACTTTTGCGGAATGAGTGGAAACAGAAGATCCACTGTCGATAATATTCGTTTTTCTGGTGGTAACCATATGTGACTTCGGTACATCGTGCCACGGTAGTGTTTCACTTTGATGTGCGGTATCGCAATCTTTTTTGTTTCTTTTCCATACGATTATTCACGCTGCCATCTTCACATTTTTAGGGTGATAGTCACAGGTTAATTACTTCCATCGCACGTCAAATAATTCGATCGTGCACCACTTTCGCCATATGGTTCATCCCTTTACACCAAGGCCACTCCAGTGCAGGAAATGCACGAAGCTGTAGAATTTGAGCAGTGCATGTAGAAACTTGACGCCGTGCCCCCGCTGCTCCAACCCTCGCACAACTGAGCTTTGCAAAGCTACCATTCTAAAGTGCCCTAACTGCTTTGGCCCTGATGATGCCCATTCGAAAGGAAATGACTATACTAAAGCAGATAGATGGTGAAGGTTCACTAATCTCCCAGAGATGGCTCGACATCTGAAATTGCAATGTCTGAAACATGTCACAGTTTGAATGAGGCAGTAAATCGAAGAACTTGACATTTGAAATCGCACAATTCAACACGTTGAAAAGAAATGGAATGGCGTAATTGCTTCACGGGAGGAGTATTATTGTTTGTAAGTTTTTGAAACAGTTGTTGTGAAAGACGCATCATTTTGACAAAAATGTTTCAAAAGTATGACAGTACGAAAGAAATATGTGAATAATGCCATGCCTTCCCATTTCCTCTTGGTTCTTCGGATGTACAGTAGTAGTTAGGAAGTGCGGCTTCCGTACATTATGTCACAGTAGTCTTTCGCTGTGTGTGTGGTATAGCAAGCTTTCCCGGTCTTTACCATATTGTGAATCATGCTCTCTTTGCCAGAATTTAGATATTCCACTGTTGCCGGTCCTTTGGAGAACTTTTAAAGTGAATGCTAAATTATGATAGACGGTTCTGACAGTCTTAACAGTTAAAATCCGCTGGCACATCTGGCATCAATGCGATAGCGTTCAAGAGCTGGTTTAGCAGAAATTCCAGTGTTGGCGTCGGCGCAGGTGTCGGCATCGTTGGTGTTGAGCGAAAAATCGGCTTTGTCCGTGAGCGGAAATTCTAGATCGATGCAAGTACATAAATAAATAAAATCCTCGGTTCGAGTTAAAATCGAGCCCAGCCTTTCTGCGTGAGAAGTAGGAGTTGTACCAATGAGCCACGCCTGTGCTTGGAACCGTTTCGGGAAAAACAAACTGTGCAAATGTAATGTAGCGCGAGCTGTCTTCTGAACGCATTTAATACTGCGTGGCAGGAACGTTGAGTCGCACCAAGCGTCAAAGCATCTGTATTGAGCAACGAGTGGGTGGCCCAAAGGCCCAACCATTACAAAGGGATCGGGCATAATTGAACATCATTATCGGCAACAGCGTTAACAAATTGTGCAGCCGGGCATGGTGCGCGTATTGCCTTACGGACGCGCAGTGGGTACTTCGCCTATTCGCAAATAGACAATTATAGCGTAGTGGGCACTTCGCAACTGTACTTGAAATAGATAGGATAGCTTGAAACGGCAAATATTACGCACACAAACGTTCCTTTCCTTGCGGCACAATTGAGATGTGCACCGAGAAGCGAAGCGAGGCTTGAGATTGAGAAAGTGATGCGAACGAGGCCCGACTATGCAACCGCGTTCTACTCTTCAAGGCGAACCACAAAAGCCTTCCAAGTTTTTATTTGTTGCCTCACGGACATGCAACGCAACCTTATGGGCGGCGCCTGCTAGGAATAGTCATTAAAAAAAGAAAAAAAGAAAAACGATGGCATCATTTGTTTTGGGTATCTAGATGTTGGTAGTGTATTTTCTTCATTACGGTATTAAATAAGAGAAATAAACTAAATAGAAAGGACCGACAAAAGTTCTCGCTTATGATTCACAGAGAACATAACGCGAACCTAACGCTCGGAATTTTCCTAATATTTAAAGTATCGAACCCATAGTCCCGTCAGATGAAATTCGAGGAATAAACGTACTATACAGGGTTGTGCTTATTAAAAAAATACAAAATAAAAACCCTGCGACAGTAAATCTGTCATTTTCTCACACAAACTCTACGCCAAGGCGGAAATACTTTGCCCCGGTGAAATGACACTTTTGCGACAAATAAAAGCTCGTTAATTAACTTTTCATTATTAACTTGAGGGTAGTTGGTTTTATTACAGAGTTGGAGTTCATGACGCTCTATGGCATACCCATTTTTTTTAGAAATCACGACAGTGGCACGTAATTCGAGATATTCATAATCGAATTTCAAAGGCGATATCGAAACTGACCGCACCCGGCACGCACGAAACGCGACGACTCTGTTACTCCAAAGCGAAAGTACCCGCGACAAGGAAATGACGAAATTTGAATGGAGGTGCGTCGTGACTGCATCCTTTTTTGAACAGCTCACTTGCGCCAGAGGATCCCCTTACCTGTGCATGTGGAGTTGTTCCGTAGCTGTTTCTTTTGAGCTGCCCGCAAGGAAAGTGCAATATCAACGTCTTCTTTGTCTGTGAGGCATACAACTCCGCAGCAGCCTCTGCGGCGCGGCTTCTTGAACACATGCGAAATAGTTTTTCCCGCCTGTTTGTAGTACATCAAATAAACAGATGAGCATCATAGATTCCACCCAAGGAATAAGCTGTCTGCTAGCGTATTTAAGAATGATTGCCAATTTTCCTGACCGGATTCTGCATTGGCGCACCTTGATTCACATTTGATCACTTCCCTGTGACGTGCAGTTCCGGTCTTATGTAATTGAAAGGCCGCGTTTCCTGCGCGCCGGGCGCCGTCAGTTTCGGTGTCGCCCTTAAAACTTAATGATGATTATCTCAAATCGCGCGCAACTATTTTTATTTGTAAATAAATAGGTATGCAACAAATTGGCACGGACTACAGCTTTCTAATATAAACAACAGCCCTCAAGTCATTAATTAAAATGTTACTTAATCAGTTTTTGTTAATTAGCGTCAAAAGTGTCATTTCAGCTGGGGCAAAGTATTTCCGCCTCGACGTAGAGTTCGTGTGCGAAAACTACAGGAGCCCTACTGACGTCGAATTTTTATTAAAACTCAAAAGAAAGTTAGAGGAAGAACTTGAATAAAAAAAGCCACGGACAATTACGATAATCACTCTAATGCGACATTAGAGTCCAGAATGATTCTGGTGTCGGCAGCCCTTGTAATTACCGCACACGACCGTTTTAAAGAAAAGAATGCAGCTTTTCTCAACATTAATCTTGGATCAAAGGGACTCGCTCTGCATGCTTTAGTCTCAGAGGCACTCATTTAAGTTAAGTTGATTGCTTCACTTACTTATCGCTTACCTCTTGATGATGATGATAACTTTATTTTCCGCCAGATAAGGAGGCCCCCTACTCACCGTCCCCGGCACACGGGCCTAGGTTAAAACAGACAAACGAGTCACAACTATAAGAACAGATATATATCTTTTTTAGATGTTTGAATGTTCGTTTCAATAGACCTATGCTGCCGGCAAAAAACTCGCTCAGCGCTCCGTTCTATGACAAAAAGTGTATAAAACGAGACCACATTGCACAAGGCTCTGGGAAAACACCGGCAATGACCTTCAACACCTCGTCGTTAGGCAGACAGGCAGCACTAGTCAAGACACACAATATCCAAAATGATACAGAAGCACTTCCGCACGTTTCAGTTATCTTGCACGTGAAACATTCTCACATGTCTACCCATCCATCCCTTCTACAAGCAAGAGCACGTGGTTTCTCGGATGCAGACATCCTTGACAGCCCGATGAGACGTTCGCGAAAACGCGTGATCATCGGATCTCACGCAGGCTCCTGCGTCACGGTAAGCACCAGGAACACAGTGCCAGCAGCATGGCATGCCGCCACGATGTGGCAGTGTCGGAAAGCGAGCGCGTTTGGCCACCGGATCGATGTGGAACACTTCGCCGCCACTGGTGGTCCTAGCTTGTAAATGACCGTCAGGGGCGCCAGCTACGCTGTCAGGGTTTGATAGAAGAAAGCGACGAGAGCGCCTCCGAATGAAGCCCGCGCAATACAAACGAGAAAACCAGTGGAAAGCTATGAGATGACAGCAAGAGCAAAAACAATAAATCGAAAACAAGCTGCACTACAAATCAAGGTTCGAAAAGTCACGACAAGGATAGCCTAGAGTGTATTGCGTCCAGTAAGGCTCCTAATTTTCGATTTGCACGTAGTGAACATATTACATGTCCTGGCTCGGAATCAGCATTCTTTGAGGGGATGATTCGTTAGTCAGGGCAAAGCGTCAGGAGGTCCCCGAAAAAGAACACACCTAAAGTTAAAAATGGATTAATCCATGAAGTTGCCTTGCTTATTTATTTATTTATTATTATTATTTATTAATACCTCAAATACCCCAGCTTGGGGTTTTACATGAGGGATGGGCTGTTATGTAGTGACAATGGTTCGATGAACAACTGGAAGGCTTGCGGGTTGGATTGGAGCACAGCATCTCTGGGTAGTGCGTTCCAGTCTCTTGTTGTGTTCACAAAGAAGGAGCGAAGGTGCGCAGCGGTCTGTGCCGGTTGTGGGTAGAGGGCTTTGGTGTGATTCGTGCGGCCGGACGGACGATGAGCAGGCAAGATTAATGAAGTGCTAGGAGAGGAATGGTAAAACTTGTGAAAAAGGCACAACCTCGATCTAAGGCGTCTTAGTTCCAAGTTATCAAGACGTGCTTCGGATTTTAGTTTTGTAACACTAGTGTGGAAACAATAATCTTAATAGGTTTAGCGAGCTGCGCGGTTTTGTAATGCTTCAAGTGCTTTAGTAAGGTTAGTTTGATGTGGGTCCCAAGCAGAGCATGCATATTCTAGTTTGGGCCGGACGCATGTCTGATAAGCCAAAAGTTTGGCCGATGGGGGAGCAAGGCGCAAGTGCCTTCGAAATTATCCTAAGGTGCGGTTAGTTTCGTTAATCATGCTGGTGATGTGAGAGGACCAGGAAAGATCACTGTAGATAGTGATGCCGAGGTACTTGCATAAGTTGACAGGAGAAATCGCAGCGTTGCACAGGACATACTGTGGTGGAGGGAGATTCCTTCTGCGAGTAAAAGAAATTAGCAGTGTTTTAGTAGTGTTTAGCGACGTGAGCCATTTATTACACCAAGCGGTGATCTTATCCAGGTCCTCTTGAAGTGATCGGGTGTCATGATCGCTATGAACAGGGCGATAAACGACGCAATCGTCTGCGAACAGACGTATGTTAGATGAAATGTTGGCGGGAAGATCATTAATATATATTAGAAAAAGGAGTGGGCCCAAGACAGTTCCTTGGGGTACTCCAGACCGAACAGGGATTCTGCTTGAGGAATGATTGTTAGCATAAACAAACTGCTCTCGATTAGTCAAAAAAGCACGAATCCAGTCTAAAACAAAAGGATTAAGGTTTAAGCGAGAAAGTTTCAAAAGTAGTCGCTGATGTGGCACCTTGTCGAACGCATTTTCAAAATCTAGAAACAGAGCGTCAACTGGCATGTTTAGATCAAGGTTAGAGCTAATGTCATTAACGAACAACCATATGTCTTAATGGGTTCCGATTCTTGACACATTCGCTCTAACGTGCTATCGTAGCATGCAGAAGAACTACTGATGTCAACAAAGTACTTTTAAAAGAATACCGACGGGCCCACTTTCATGGATACTTAATAGCCAAGACTTTTTTTTTTGTTTACGCAACAGGCGTTGCCTGTGCAGCGTTGCCTGGGTATCGAAGGAGCAAGGTATTCACCAGTGGGACACTTTCTCTGTGAAGCGCTAGTGCCGATCGCGAGCTTCTGGCGCCAAGACAGTTAGACTGCAGTCGCCGTGCCGGCTTTCTGCCTACTACCCGTCGTAAATAAACCTCCTACCAAAGTGGTGGAGGTGCTGTGTACTTAATTTTGGAAATCTGAAGCCGGACGCAGCCCACTGCTCCGACTCTGCCTGACAAGGTCACTCAGCAAGACGCCGCCAAGAAAAGCATGGCTCAATCTCTGCTGGTAATCGTACCTACCACCCCGTGCCTGCGCGGCACCGATGACCACGGTGTAGAAGATTGGCTCTTCTCGTTTGAAAAGGTGGGCGCAGCCAACAAGCGGAAGGACCCCTCAAAGTTAGAGGGGTCTTCCCAATATTATTAGTGAATCAATGAATGAATGTTCTACTACTGCTATCATAACTATTAACAATATAATGAAGGAATGGAGACAACTACATGGCTCAACCATCATGATCACGAGAGAAAGGCACCAAGATATCGGTGCTTGAACGCCACCATCTTCTTCTACCGGTCTCCAGTTCCGATCTACCGCTTGTTTGTTAGGCTCGTCCAATAAACCTCATTACATCTGGTGGAGGTGCGGGGTACTCACATCGCCTGCGCCCTGGAACTCCGATCCCGCACATTGCCATCGACCATGCAAGCTAACGCTGCCCAACAGACGCCCTCTCGCCGCCGCTGTTTGCCCCGGCCCGGTTTGCCAGAGAGACCCCCCAATATTTGCGGGCAAGGAAGACCAGGACGCCGAAGAATGGCTGTCATCCTACGAAAAGTTAGTGAACCAACCAGGTGGGATGCCACTGCTAACTTGAGAACTGTGAACCTTTACCTCGCCATCGTAGCGAGGCTGTGGTATATGAACCACGAATCCAAGTTCGAGAACTGGCCCGTTTTCAAGGAGGCAATAACTGCCGTTTTCGGTCGCCCTGCCGTACGGAATTTACACGCCGAACAACGTCCACGCACACGGGCATAGGAACCAGGTGAAACATTTACCGACTACATCGAGAACATAACCGACCTCTGCAGGCGCGTCGATGCCTCAGTGAACGAAAGTGCCAAGATACAGCATAATATGAATGAAGGAAAGAAGATTACATTTAAGGGCTCGTTTTATCTTTGGTAGACGCAATATGCTCATTAGTATAGCATATTATAACGTTCGACGACGAAGTTTTCCAGGTGCTCCTCGCAAAGTCTCCTAGCCCTGTGTCCGAAGTGGTAACTGTGCCAGACGTTGTGCCAGACGTATGACGAATTGAGAAGGCAAAGAGCTCTCACGCGACATTCATCTAAGACGATTCAATCAGTCACTGCACTGGACATCATGCCTGACCGGTCATATTTTCTGGCACAAATGAAATACTTCGTGCGCGAGGAAGTGGCTCGTCAGCTTTCTCTCCTGCCTTGTGCCATCGCCAGGAGCTCTCACAGCAACAGCCACTCAACCCCGTTGGCTCCCGTGCTCCGATATGTAATTCAGGGACAAATTTCCGAGGTCATGCCGGTGCCATTTCAGCAGCACCCTGTCGCCGCGCCTCTTACTTACGCTGAGGCAGTAAAGCGGCAACAGCTACGCCAGTCCTCGCCGTTCCATGGAGTGCCGCATGCCTAAGCGTCGATTCAGCCGTGCGCCACACGGGCTGCTCCTATCGCTACCACAGCCTCGACTCAGCCGTCCGCCACATCGGCGGCTCCTATCGCTGCAAGTGTTTGGCGAAGGCACGATAACCGGCAGATCTGTTTTGTATGCGGCGGCCCTGGTCAATTCACCCGATACTGCCGTCGTCGCATGTCAGGATACACAGAGGCCCGTTCACAGAATAACTACATAGACCGTCCCCCATCTCGTTAAGAAAGTTCGGGTCATCAATCAAGCACGTCTTCAAGCGACTATCCGCAACCTACGTCTCGTCACTCACCTTCACCTCGTCGCCGCCTCTTGTGAGGTTTGCTTCGTCGACCAGCCCCTGAAAACGGGGAATCTAGCCGCCGCAGTTCAGGATTTTGCCGTCGAATATCGTCGAAAATTTTGTAGAAGGCACTCATTCATATGCTCTTTTCGATAATAATGCTGCCGTTTCTGTTATAGACGCCACACTTTGCCGCAAGCTTCGAAAAGTGACCACGCCTCTTGATATGATGAACTTACGTACAGCGAATGGAGAACATGTTCGGCCTATAGCCGCCTGCACTGCCCGACTGATCATCAAAAAGGACCACTACATTGTTGAGTTTAACGTCATTTCATCCTGCATGCACGACATCATACTTGGCTGGGATTGTTTATCGCTTAATCAGGCCTTTATCGATTGCGTCAGATCTGAACTTGAACTTTTCCCGTTGTACGACTAACCCTACAACCACACTCGGTAAGCCGAACACAAACTAGTCGTCAAAGACGCTGAAATTCCCCCGACAGCAGCTATTTTGCTCCCCGTGCTCTGCGACGGCATTTGTGATGAAGCTGTGATGAAAGTGGCTTGAACCATCAAGCCACTTTCGAAGTCGGAAACCATTTCGTCCTCCTTATTTGACTCTCTCCATTTCTAAAGGAAACAGCGTTCTCTGCCTCACCAATCCCCTTCCATATCCCATACAAATGTTGAAAGTTGAAACTCTTGAATGCGTGCACGCCATCGACAAAGGACAAATTTTTACCATCAGCAAGATTCACCTGGCAACGACCTCGATGCCATCAGTGTCCTCAACTTTTCTGATGTACCACCTTCCGAACCATTCAGTGCACCGATCGCAGACGGACTGCCGCCATCTGAACGTTCTAATCTTCTCCAGCTGTTGCACCACTTGCTCGAAATTTTCGATGTTGCTCAACCTGCCCTTGGCCGAACTTCTACAATTCTTCATTACATCGACACAGGCTCCAACTCGCGAGTGCGACAGCGACAGTATCGTGTTTCCGCCGCCGAACATCAAGTTATTACCGAGCAAGTTGAAGATGTGCTTAAACACGACGTTATTCGACCTTCACAAAGTACGTAAGCTTCACCTGCGGTTCTAGTTAAAAAAATACACCATCTCCCCCTAAAGGGGACCATGAGGCAATGCGAAGAAGGAGCACTTCCACGATCGCGTTCTGTTGGCGTTCATTGGGCATGCTACCGACCTCGGACATGCTACCGACCTCGCATTGTGGAACGCGAAGAGGAACAGTACGCGCGTCGTGTCTTCCGTCTAGCCTAGCCGTTAATTCTCACAGGGCGAGCGGGGAGCGCGATCGACAGGCGCGCGAGAGGGGGGCAGCGTGGGAGAGGAGAGAGAGGGGGGAGGGGACGCGCATGCGCTGGCGCTTATCGCGCCGTTGCGCAGGAGAGAATTTCGGCATGTCGAGCCCGCATTTCAGAAGAGTCAACTTATATTGTGCACTAACACACTATAAGTCAACCGAAGCAAGCGCTGGACTGAACGCGCGCAGCGCTCTAGCACTTGAAGGAGAGGAGACTAGAGGAGGAGAGTAGCGCATGCGCTGCGAGAGCAGAAGCGAGAACGCGGGAGAAGCGCAAGCAGGTGCTGGGAGAGAAGTGGAGTGAGTAACAAGCAGATGTTGGAGAGAGGGAAGGAGGAGAGTTGCGCATGCGTAGTGTGAGTGCGGACGCCAAGGAAAACGCCGCGGGACATACCCCCGAGCAAGAGATGCTTCGCATCTAAAAGAAGGGTGGTTGGATTCGATTATGGGTGGATTACCGGCGCTTACACAAGGTCACTCGGAAAGACGTGTACCCTTTGTCCAGGATTGATGACGCCCTTGATTGTTTACAAATGCTGAGTTCTTTTCATCGTTAGATTCGCGTTCAGGGCATTGGCAGGTGCCCTTAGCAGATGCCGATCGTCCAAAGACAGCCTTCGTAACACCTGACGGTCTATATGAATTCAACGTCATGCCCTACGGCCTCTGCAATGCACCAGCCACCTTCGAGCGCATGATGGACTATGTTCTGCGGGGTTTGAAATGGAACATATGTCTGTTCTACCTCGACAATACTGGTGTATTTGCGCCAGATTTCGCAATACATCTTTTACGCTTGAAACATATCCTAACGTGGGGATAGGTTTAAACATATTATGCCGTCGTCGTTGCTCGCGTAGTCGGGAAGGCGGAGTTCCTTCTTCAACGGAACACAAGCATCAACATCCCAGTCAGTAGCACTTGTGTCACAGCCATCCTCAGACTCTGGCCGTGTGCAATTCACTTCACTCGGTTGCTGCAGGTTCGATCAGCACGATCGAAACATAAATGTACAAAAGAATGCACACGTATGCTTTTAACTACGTCGAACTCTTCGACGTTGCAAAAAATTCGTCGAACAACAAGGCAGTTCGGAAGGTACCGGTGAAGTACATGGGAAGTTAGCCGAGAAGCGTGGATTGTGGCCATGACTGCACGTTTCATCGCTCTAACCATTTCGCTTCGCCGGTCGAGCTCGAGCGTCTTGGCGACATGCGGCGCTCCTTAATATCGAGAATAATTGCGCTACATGCGATGCACAAGAAAAACTATGGGATCTCGCTCAAGGATATTAATCATTAAATACAATCAAAGTGACTTACGAGCGTGACAAAAACATTAACGCACGAGGGGACGTGAAGTGTAGCTCGCTTCTCGTGAGTTAGCAGCTGATCGTTCATCGTCGCTGTCACTGTTCATCGTCGCTGTTTTCGCAGCCTTCTACGTCCAATGAAAAATCCTCGTCGTCAAGATGGTTTCTTTACACATCACTGCTGAAAGCAATCTGAAGAATTTCCTCCGCCGAACGACTTCGACCACTCCGCGTCACCATGTTTAGAGTTAGAGACACGTTTGGAGCGGAGAACATTTTGCTGTCAAACCGTTTAACAAGCAACTCGCTTGCAGTATGCTGCCACCTATCAACAAACGTGCAAAAACAAGCAGCGCAGCGCTGGCTATGAAACCAACACACTGGTGAAGGACGGCGTTGAGAGTATTCGCAGTATTCACTCCACGGAAGGCGTGGAGCGGAAGCACCCTCGAATGACTGAAGCGTCGCTCGCACGATTCATAACAGCGCTTTCCTGACAAAGGATAGAGGACCTATTTTAGTCTATCGCCAACTTGAGATTGCTCAGTTATAGAAGAGCACATCGTGAGCCCGCGCGACTTCCCGCGTGGGATTCATGCATTACAAAAAACACTAACGAATGCTGTATGCAAGTAAAACACGGTGAGTTTCGACTGAAAATGTCAGACGATAACATTCGACTAACCTAAGTGGCTACAGAAAACCTCGCGAAGCTAATATGTGTACGCTGTGGGCTATCACTGAAAGCGCGACTTGCGACGCATTTTCACGAAAACTTCGCGTCTCGCAAGAACCAATCAGATTTCTCGTGTCACGGAGGGACCGGTTTGTTCACTGATGCAGGAAACATGCGAAGTCGTAGTGTTCCTTTCTTGCCATCGCGTTAACACTGAGGCTAGCACAGCCCAACAAGAGAGCGACTACGTAGTGGTACCATTTTATCGTCTACTAACCCTCCTCGAGAGGACGCTCCTGAATTCCGCTTGGCGGTGCGACGTTGTATGGGTATCGCGAATGTCAACGGCACCGAGGCGTAGATCCTAGATCGGCGAACTCTCCGAGAGCGACACTACTGCCAACACGCCAGCACGAACACAAGTGGAAAGACTGACCCGAGCGAGGAGAACGGTTAATTCCCTTGACAACGGTTTGCACACGGAACGTATCTCTGCACACGGCCTGCATCTCCCGCGCGGTTCATTTGTTTGCAGACTAAGTGGTTTGCGCACGGCACGCATCCCTCTGCGCTTGCTCCTCAACGGTCTATCCGTTCATCGCGCGTGCCTGTTGGGCTCCGTTACTCCTCCTTCAGGTAATTTTGCCTGAGATAGTACGACACGATGCGATGCATTGGAAGAAAAAATTATACGGAGGTGGACAATGCGAAGGAACCTTACCTAGATTTTTGTGGCCTTGAAAAAGAGCAGAATTCAATTTTCTGTGTTCGCACAATCTTCGCCAGTGGCGAATGTGCAGAGTATAGAAAATATGTTGATGATTACGTCACACGTGCCTGCCATCGATATCCGTCAGTGAGCCTTATAGCGCAAGCATTGGATTTCCATCAGGAGAAAGACGACTCTTCTGGCTTTTGCTGAGAGTCAAGAAGTGTACTTGCTGCTTTCGATTCAGCTTTTGCTAACTTGCATCTTCCATAACCCAGCATCCTCGCTCCTGACGACCGCACAAAAAGAAGCGAGAAGGCCACACTCTTTGATATAACAAGGCCTGGGTCGAAAAATCGATGTGGTAAAAGACGCGAGACAGAAATAAGCCTGTTATAAATGCTTCGCGTGAGAGCACCATTACCAAGATTGAACGCAGCTGCAAGACGCGAGGATGCCCATTCTAACTATTATGATAATGGTAAGAATGGTGTTGGCGATTTATTGAACTAGCCTTCGCTGGGAGGTATCCCGAGATAGACATTGTCCTTTATGCCAGCTTTCGGCTGGAATCGCTCTGAAGTAACGAAAACTTCGCGTTTTTTAATCTCTTTCTGCGGTTTTTGGCATGGCTTTTCACCTATTTTATAAAAAAAACCTTAATAAAATTGTCATCGTAATATTGTCAGAAAGAGGCACAACTTTTATTTTCTTTATAACCACTCATCTTCACAGTAGGCCAACACATGGGTCTTTGCGCTGCGTTTGTTGGTCCATGTCACAAATTGTGCTACTCAAATTAAAAGTAATTGGGATTATTTGGAGCGGTGTACTGGTTCCCCCTCATATCAGATTAAAAAGCATCGGCGTGAGTATAATAAAGAAGATAATAAGCACCGTTTTTTTGCGGATTCCTTTACTGTAGCTGAAGCTTCGATGTTGCTCATTTCCGAAATATCTCAGATTGAGTGGTAGTAAAAATTTTTAAAGGAGTATTGAAGACTTCTTCCGACTTAGAGCTACTTCTAATACACGCGCCTAAAAGGCATATCGTTTTAGTTTCTTTCAGTGTAAAGCTTTCGTGGAAAACTATGGCAGGCTTTCTTGTGATCTGTTACGTGTGGCGTCGGATGTCAGGGATTGTCATTGAAACAAGATCAGCGTCAGGTAAGCCGCAACAACCAAGCCTGTGTCTCCCCATTTTTTTTGTTATAGCACATTCGACAAAGAAAAATTCGATAGCGCGAAAGAAAACAAAACGCATCACATTGAACTACCACCATGGCAACAACCTTCGGGCTTCCGTCGTTCTACAAGAACAGCGCCACAGAGCGCCTGCTACATTATTTTACTAAGGCTTTCTTGTAAGGGTTTGAAATTTTTAGGTATTAAAAACCCGTATCTCTTCTAACTGTGCGAAAATGCCAAGCTCAAGAAAAGAAAGAAAGGACCATCGCACCTTCACTTAGTAGCGTGCCCTTCAACGGGGAGGCTGAGCTTCTTGCAAAATTCGTCACAAAACTTTTTAATCTGCACTGCCGTACACGGCTCAGCTACATCAGGCACCGACGAGTCAAGATCCGGGTGTAATGTTTCACTCCTGTGTAAGAAAATCTTGTGTTTACGACATTCGCAAAGTACGAAATGAATACCGTGGTATATAGTCACACACCACGCGAATGAAGAACCCAAAAATAAATACTTGTCCGGCAAAAGAAAAAATGCAACATATAGCGGTACGAGCCGGACACCAGAGGCCGTTACAAAGCTGAGCCGTTTTCCACTTAGGCGCTTGTTATGCCATCAGCGTTTAACTCCTCTCTCTCGAGTCTTCTTTTTTGGCATTTTTAAATGCGAAGCATTTCTTAGCGAACTTCTGCGACTTTGAGCGTATCTATCTATCTATCTATCTATCTAGCCGCCTACGACTTTGTGCTCTCCTGGCCGTTTCGTTAATCGGATGTATACCAAAATTGGTGTGTCATAACATGGCCTTATTACGAACATAAATGACAGGTCATATCATGAAAATCATGACACGCATGTCATGAACAGCATGATTTACATTCCACGGCCTTTGGGCTCCCTGGCCGTTCCGTTAATCGGATGTATACCAAAATTGGTGTGTCATAACATGGCCTTATCACGAACATAAATGACAGGTCATATCATGAAAATCACGACACGCATGTCATGAACAGCATGATTTACATTCCACGGCTTTTGGGCTCTTGCGGCCGTTTTGTTAATTTCATATATACCAAAATTGGTACGGCGTGACAACAGTTCATGACGAACATAATGACAGGTTCTAACATGCAAATCATGACGCGCATGTCATGTGCAGCATGATTTACATGACATGGTCTCGGGGCGCTCGCGGCCGTTTAAATGAAGGGATACATACGAAAACTGGTATGACGAGACATTTCTGTATGACGAACATAACTGACACGAGGTAACATGAAAATCATGATTTGCATGTCATGTATGACATGATTTACATGCTACGCTCATGGCGCACTCGTGGCCGTTTCGCTAGACCGATATACACCAAAATTGGTATTTTGCGATGTGACTTTATGAAGAACATGAATAACAGGTGGTAGCATGAAAACCATGACATCCATGACATGTATGTCATGATTTACATGCCACGCTCGTGGTGCATTCGCGTCCGTTTCGCTTGCGTGATATACACCAAAATTGGTGTTACGCGACACGACTGTATGACGAACGTAAGTGAGACGTGGTAACATGATAATCATGACATGCAAGTCATGTACGACCTGATTTACATGCCACGCTCATGATGCGCTAGCGGCCGTTTCACTAGATTCATATACACCAAAATTGGTATTGCGCGATGTGACTGTATGAAGAACATGATTAACAGTTGGTAAGATGAAAATCATGACATGCATGTCATGTATGTCATGATTTAATTGCCACGCTCATGATGCATTCGCGGCCGCTTCGCTAGCTTGATGTAACCAAAATTGGTATTGCGCGAAGCGACTGTATGACGAAGGTAAATGGGGCGTGGTAACATGAAAATCATGACATGCATGACATGCACGACATGATTTACATGTCATGCTCATGGCGCACTCGTGCCGTTTCGCTTGCTTGACATACACCAAAATTGGTATTGCGGGACGCGACTGCATGACGAACGTAAATGAGAGGTGGTAACATGGAAATCATGACATGCAGGTTATGTATGTCATGCTTTACATGCCGCGCTCATGGTGCATTCCCGGCCGTTTCGCTAGCTTGGTATACACCAAAATTGGTATTGCGCGACGCGACTGCATGA
Source organism: Rhipicephalus sanguineus (assembly GCF_013339695.2). Lineage (NCBI taxonomy): Eukaryota > Metazoa > Arthropoda > Arachnida > Ixodida > Ixodidae > Rhipicephalus > Rhipicephalus sanguineus. The sequence continues at coordinate 61,896,344 of NC_051180.1, read as the reverse complement.
CGAACGTAAATTAGTGGTGGTAACATGGAAATCATGACATGCAGGTTATGTATGTCATGATTTACATGCCGCGCTCATGGTGCATTCCCGGCCGTTTCGCTAGATTGATATGCACCAAAATTGGTATTGCGCGATGTGACTGTATGAGGAACATGAATAACATGTGGTAACATGAAAACTATGACATGCATGCCATGTATGTCCTGACTTACATGCCACGCTCATGGTGCATTCGCGGCCGTTTCGATAGCTTGATATACACTAAAACTAGTATTGCGCGATGTGACTGTATGATGAACATTAGTGACAGGTGGTAACATGAAAAACTATAATATGCATGTCATGCATGGCATGATTTACATGCTCCACTCATGGTGCACTCGCGGCCATTTCGCTCCTTTGATATACACCAAAATTGGTATTGCGCGATGTGACTGTATGACGAACATAAATGAGAGATCTTAACATGCGAATCATGTTATGCATGTCACGTACGGTATGATTTACATGCCACTGTCATGGTGCGCTTCCGGCCGTTTTGTTAACGTGATATATACCAAAATTGGTATGGCATCACACGAGTGCGTGATGAACATAAGCGACAGGTCATGCATTTATATACCATAATATGCGTTTCATTGGTATGGTGTACACTAGATTGTGCATGGATGCGTGCATGGCAAACATGCGATATATGGTGGACTAGATGCCATGGCATGAATGATTTCATTTGGCTCAAAGACAAACAAGGCGATGTATGCAGCCCTTTGCTGGCTGCTTCGCATTACATCGATTCCCACAATGCGTGGGATCTGCCGAATTTTTTTTTGCCTTGAAATGGATGTGGAAAGCCATGGGATCGTACGGGAGCAACACAACCCATATTATAAAACACTCCCGTATAACCAAAAGCCACAGCATATGCACTCCTTTATGCGCTTCTGCTGAGGCTTCCTTCAAGTTCTGCGCACATTGTCATTCGCTTGGCGGATATACATATATTTGTAAATCATATTTCACTCCCATGTCGCCCGCGTGAAGTCGTCGTGGTCGTATAACTGCCATAATTCTGCCGTAGTTATTCCGGTGTGATTATCTCACGGTCTTTCAAAACAGATTTCGTGTCACCATCCTGCCTTTGTTGTGGTCACGTCATGGTCGTCACTGCATCATCGTCACACAATCGTCGTCATGCGGTCGTGATTCTTTCACCGCCGTCATTTCACTGTCAACGTCCCAATGTATATTAGCTGCTCGATTCCTCTTTATAACATCATTAATATTCAAACATCGTCCTCTGATTTGTTTTACGAAATCGCCGTCAAACCTTCCTCATCAACCAATTGCGGTCATTTAATCGTAGTCCTGGCACTGTCTTCGTTGCGTCGTTATGCAGATGTACTTATGCCACTATGTTCTTCCAATCGTAGATATGTGGTCGTAGCCATCCCAGTGTTCATATCTTGGCACCTTGTTTTCCATATACAGTCGCCATTACTCGTTCTTCGTCCCGCCATAGTTATCAGAGCGTTCTCATCTAACTACTGTCACCAAGTAGTCGTTCGTTCGGTCGGTGTCATTCCAGTCTCCAATATACTATCCTCTTTCGTCGGTGCACACTTATTCTCCATCTATAATTACCATTCCTTCGTCGTAACGCCTAATGTCCTTACGTTAACTCACCTCAAACTTAGGTGGAGTAAGGTGCTTCCTGAGAACTATGTCTCCAGCTTGACCACGTGCTCCCTAAATGCAAATGGCCATTAAACAACAACGTGCTTCGCAAACGACAATAAAAGGTTCAGTTAAACCGATTTTCGCAGGTCGTGAGATCAGGGGTTTCCTTTTCCTTGTTCCGCAGTGTCGGCCACATTCCCGATGTGAGCTGTAGCGTGTCGCGGCACCCCCAACAAACTAAATCGAGAAGTCTTTAGAAAATAAAACCCCAAGCCAGTTCCTAAAACCGCCGGGCTTCCGCGTTCCTCATTTCGAGCTAAATCAATGCTGCCGTTGTCAGTATTTTCATCCCTTGTGCGCTTGTGTCTGCAGTGTTTGTGCCTAGCGGTACCTTCTTGTTTTCCTTTGCTCCACAATTTTGGATACGAAGCCGTGCATTTTCTTTATAAACAGTGGAGTGCATTAGGTTTTTTTATTTATTACAGGAGAGGTACATAAACCATTGCAGGTGCCACAAGTGCAGCAAGCGTTGTCCGTTGTCTTGGAGGTTGAAGAAGGATAGAAGTTCAGGGAAACATGGAGGCTTATTTGATGAGAAATAGTCCTACAAGGAATGCCCTTGTTCATTCCTTGTGTCGCTGTTCATTCCAGTGTGCTCTCTGAGAAACATAATGTTGTTAGCTGCTAGCGCCATAAAATTCAACTTTGTCAAGATTGAGCGATGTAGCGTATCTAACCTACAGGTTGGTAAACATGACCAAGATGGTTAACTTCAAGGTTAAGCTCGCATCCCTGATCACTTTTGTAAGCCCTTCGATCGCTGCCTCAGAGACCACTGCTACTAAACTGACTCTACACGTACTGCTCCTTGTTGTTCCTACGGCTTCCTAAGTCTACTACGATTATTAGAACGATGCAGCTAGAATCCACGTCCTCACATTTAGAATACCACGCATTTCTACTTAAAACATTATTGTCGCTAATTTGGCTACAGGCGCAGCATCCGTCAATGCTACTGCTGCTAGGTGTTGTATTTAAACTGATAATTATTATTGCGTCTATTTTTACTTATTATTGTGCGGAAAACAGAATGGCCATAAAAAGCCCGAGATGGTAAGACATCATCGTAAAAATAATATTCTCGAATGATGACTTTTGATTGAGAATGCTTGCACTTTTGAATGACGGTCATTGCCGCACACAGTAGCTACAAGAATTCTGTCAATGCATGTGGTAACTATTTGACGAGAAAAGATGTGCTATGGGAGGTGTGTCATTTCGTTCCCCAGTTCGCGGTCACTGACTCAACCAACATGAGCGCGTATTCAGAGATCTTCAGAATCACAGCGCATTATCCACATCAAAAGCAGACTGAACATTCACAAAAATGTCCTCATCAATGCGTTCTCCAGCATAGAGGGGGCTTTTTATAGTACACCTGATATACAGTGGCACCGTTTGTGCCTGAAAGCCGCCGTCGTCTGCCCTCGTCTGACCATGCGACATTGATTCGTAGGCGCTATTTGATAGTGGCTGGCGTGCTGTAGACTGTGAAAAAGGAGAGATAACGATGAATGACTGCGACTGTGCAGGCACAGCACTGAATATACTGTGCTATTTGAGTGAATTTTGAACGTACAAATTATTTATTTTGGCTTAGCGCGTGTTAAGATAGGCCATATTTTGAAGGTTATGTCTTTTACGTCTATTGTCATTCAACAGACAGCTCCTAAAGCGTTTTGCGGAGCATGTTCTGTCAACGTCACTTTTGGCAAACAGAGGCCCGAGTGGCACTAAGAGAATCGATTACTTTGAATAAAAGCATCAGAACAGACAACTTCGCCTAGAAGACAACGTGTTTACATCAGACAAGCTCATGGGACTTCCTCTTAACCATGTCACTCACGCGTGCACCGAGCCACCTTGGCCTCAGTGATGTTCACGCTTGGAAACAGCGCAAGCAGCATTTAACCACAATCGATGTCGCCTTAGCCAAAAAAAAAAAAAAGAAAGAAGACTCATCAATGGCCATATTTGATTGAAGTATGTGCATCCCTTTCAGAGGAGGCAATTTCATATGCGCTTTCAAAAAACAACAGCGTCATCCATACCACTGGTTTGTTGTTGTTCACGTAAATATTTAATGTTGATGCAGACCTGTTATTTCCTGCTCTTGAAACATTCCCTATATTACATCTTTACGATCGTCAGATATCACGGAAATGTAACACATTCTTTTTATGAGCATGCTGCAAGATATTCAATATAGTGAGGCTCCAGCGACGTGACATGTTCTCTTTGATATATTTTCGCACCCGTCTGTCTTATGTACTGACGATTCCTTTTCGGAGACCAGTTGAGGAAACTGTGTTCCCCTTGAGCGATATAAAATTCCATTTGCGGCGAACGAATAAGATGTTATGGGGAGCGACAAATACAGCCTCAAAATGTGGGTCTATAAAGCTAGTTCCTCGTTCGTTTCTTATCTGTCGGATACCGGCAGTGAACGCTCTCCTTTTTATCCTTCACGATGATTGAGGTAGGAAAGCGAAATGAAAAACCCAAGCCAAAAAAGCAACAGCCAGCTTATATCGACCTTCATTTTCAATCTTAAGTATTTATAAGCACCGCCGTAAGAAATGTACCTTTTACTGTCGCTTCCTAGTTCATATTTTGCTGTGGATGTATACTGCATCTTGCGGGAAGAACGTACACATTTTACGGCGTTATTTTTACCCGGTTGGCTTACCTCAAACGAAAGTTCTGTAATTGTAGCACAACAAATACCGTGCGCAATTTATGACGGTCTTCAACGATGCCGTCAGAGCATGTCTGCTTGAAAAGAAAATGAACTTTCCGTAAAGCAAAGCGCCTTTGCTTTCATATAGACTGCTGTCGCTGACGTCAACGCAACCTTCAGTCTCATTTTGATATTTCCAATGTAATAAAGAGTTAGATGCGGTTCCCGTGATCTTGCAGAAAATATGTTGGCGTGCTGCTTCTTCTGTACACGAATGCAAAAAAAGAAGGCTTTCCGAGAACTTTTTACGACCATTTGTTTTTATCATGGAGTGTAATCTGAGCGACCAGGAAGATATTTTGCAGTGTAATTCATTTCGCGGAGCTCTCATCTACCTAGGAAAAGTACGAGAATTAATCCATATGATCTGTTCGCGCCACTGTATTTCTTCCGCAATTACTTTCCCAACGTTTTACCATTTTTTAAGCACAAATATGATGTGACGTGGAGAGTCGGTGCGAGCAATATTTTTACATTTCTATTAGTGATGCCGAAAACGTGCTTTATTTTAGGTCACGCAAATTCCGCACAAGCTATCATGTTTTTGCTCAAAAAGTTAGGTTTATAAGACTGTGACAAATGTATCACGAAATATCGATAGTTTTATGCAATGGTGTCCTCAGTAAGCAATGGTAATTAGCATCCCATAAAATACTAGCGTCATTAGTATAACACACTTAGCTTGAAAAAAATGATTTTAATGCATATCAAGAAAATGACTTACTTAAGGTGTTTTAAATGTAGCCTACCGACACTTTTAATGTGAATTTTGAAACGTGGAAACATAATAAAAACACAGACATGCCATTTGAAATGATTACTGTGTAATCTTATTTCGTTTATTTTACATAAGTGTAGGTCCTCCTTTAAAACTACTTGACAACCATAGTGTGGGAGGTGCTTTAGATATGCTTTGATTAAAATTAGGATTGACTGTAGCAAGCATTGTGTGCAATGTCAGGTAACGTCGCAAATATTCTTTATGAGCTCACAGTACGTATGCCCTCCTACAGAAACCATAATGACTTGATAATCAAGCGACTTTTGCTGAACCTTGTGTACAATTTTAAGTATTAGGTTTCTGATAAGGCGACAGCCTTCACTAGTCATTTCATCATTGCCCCAAATCTGAGCATGTGGTTCACAAAATGCACCTATTGAACGGGCTGTGTTGGTTCCATCGTGCAAAACCAAAGTGAAATGTTTGCCAAAAACGCTTTGATTTCGCAAGGTTTACATGATGAGCATTAAAAGAGACAACGATGAACCTGCATACACCCTGTGAGCAATATTATATATACTCGTGACATGTATGAGAAAAAAAAATATATGAGATGTAGCAAGTGCTCCACCGCCAGCAACAAAAAAGTTCAGCCTCAAACCCTGAAGAATTCAAGTAATATAATGGTATAGAGACAGAGTGAGAGAGATAAAAAAAGATCATGCCGTCCCAAAGTTTCTTCAAAGGCCATTTTGGTGAGGAACGAGGCTGCTATATTGATTTCGGCGCCCCAAAAGCAAGAAAGCGAAATAAGTGCCGCCTAAAATATAAAGAGGTAAAAATTGGCAGCAACATGCCATCAGTCACAATGCCTTGAAAGCGAGCAACGGTTTCTGTTTTCTTTGTTTCTTGGGGGAAATCAAATCTTTATTCGGGGAGGTCAAAGCACTCTGGCGTCGCCGTGCTGGCCTGAGGGTCCACCGAGCATTTTATCGCCAGGCGGTGAGCTGTTGTGTGAATGGGGCGTCCAACAGGGAAAAAAAGACGACGTGGGGAGGTCAAGACTGCGTAGAGCCCGTTTGTGAAAAGCGCGCAGCACAATCCAAGCACCCTGGAGCACTCTCGCTCGCATGGCGTTGCGAGGGCCTAACCTGCGCGCTATATACGCTTGGGAAACAGTATCCACGTGGCCTGCCCTAAAAGCTTTCGAGGAATGCTGAAGCACGCACGAAAAACTATTCCAGAGATGCAGAGATTCATCCAGATACGGCACTGCATGATCCTGACTGAGCGAACGAATGTGCGAATAGAAAGCCTGTGCATCTTAACATTTAACGCAATGAATGTAAAATGACGTGGAAGCACGTGCTGGCCTGCATGCAGGTATGGTAAATACGTGGCGCTAAGCAAATTTCCCTCTTGCTCGCTCATGCTTAGTTAATTACATTAAGGCGTCACCCCACAATTCGTAAACCTCCACAGCCGTTCGTGGCTACGCATATGGAACATACGAGAATCATACGGCTACTTCTAACAAGGACGATGTGTTTCAAAACTTGGACTTGCTTACGGGCGTAGGGACTCAATTGCGTTCTCTTATAGCATCTTCGACAAATCGCATTTGTGCGCACCGGGGCGCCCTGGTGCGCCGTTTCGTCCAATCGTCGTAGCGCCCGGGTGCACCGGTGCGCACCGGTGCGATTCCTCGAAGATGGCATTAAACTGGTCGTATAGTTTACATGCGAGGCCTTTTTTTATTAAATGTATATAAGGAGACGTTGGTTTCAATGTGTGGCGCCGGCTATACTCCTCTTGCATAATAGTTGCTGCCATCGCAAAGTAGCGGACAAGAACAAAACTCTACAGACAGGCGCATGGACGAACATACACACGCTTAGTCCCAGTTCTTCAATAAAAACCAGTGTCCACTCAACAGAACAGTTCACAAAACTCAAATATTCCCACAAACGAAATGTCCACACCAAACACAAAAGTTCGCCAATATATTGTCACAGCAGATCATTAGGCACCTGCAAGTGTGTTCGCTTCATTTCTAGCTTTTGGTAAATGGAGCAAAACTAACCTTGGCCCTCAGACGTCCCGTGTTTACAGCCATCTCGTTCTTCACTCCCCATTTTCACTCTCACTCCTAGCTCTTCCATGTCTCTTTCATGTCCGCTAGCCTCGTGGTATCCTTGCACGACATAAAGCAGAAACGAATAGAAATCATAAACTGATCCTGGAGGCCGAAGAAATCGCCTTGCTCAGGAAGAGAGCAGCTCTTCGTTTCAGCTGTTCGGCTCGAATAGGGCCGTTTTATGACCGATGCGTCGATGACGCGGAAATCGAGTTCGAATAGGCGGCGGCAAAAAAAGGCACAACTTAGTGAGGCTTCCAATTGCGGTGTCGTCGTAATTCCGAAACACGGAAATGCTTCTTCGAATAGCGACGTTTGCTCTTTTCCACTGACTCGTTGCTATGCCTTGTAAACGAAAAGACAAAAACAGAAAGAAAAACCGGATGACCATACCAATCATAGGAAGAGACGCCGCTCCAGCTTACAGCTAGCCCGCTAGTTCGTGATTAGATTTCGCAGTGAAAAGCCCCCGGCGAATGCGCGTCTTGCTTTAGGAGCGAATAACCGCGTCTGAAACACATCGTGAGAAGCCAGATATATTTCGCCATCGGCAGACGCGGATTGCCCTGCGGCACAGTCGACTGTTCAAGATGCTCGACTCATCCGATAACTTTCTCCCTTTCGGAACATTTTTAACGAGAACTCATAACGTGACATCTCTCGTTCGGTTGGTTAGACCCTTCAAAGGGAGCTGATTGCGGAGCAGCAGTTTATTACAAAAGCTTTATCACTGGCAATTAGGGCTGATTTACTCATCTGAAATTGACACTGTGTTCCCTCGATGAAAAAAAATACAGGAGAGAACCACTTAATTTCTTAAGCTGTTTTCGGGGACAGGAACCGCAAGTTCCTGTCCCCGAAAACGCGTCATCTGAAACTTCATTCATTGTCAAACGCAACTCTCACAGACTATTAGCGTAGTGGCATTAACTTGTGGGAAGTAATAAAGCGAGAAACGCGCTAACGCACTCACAAAGCCCTTTCTTTCTATATTTTTAACTGAAAAGCCTATTCTTAAATGTATATATTTTTATTCAAATTGTCAAGCATAACTCACGCGGTTGTCTATAGATACTCGAGAACATTACTGGATTGAGAAAGACTGAAGACAATGTCGCTATTAAATTAGCGCTTAGCCTGCATCGACCTTCATTTAACCAAAATTAGGAATCATTTAGGTAATATTACCCAACACCAGAGGGAATTTCTCATTGCGTGGAAAACATTAGCCTGCGCCAATCAGTGATGCTAGCACGAGTGTAAATGCGGTAAGATCAGCACACCGCTCACTGTTCTTTACCAGCCGCAGTGCATTGAGCAGTAGAATGTGCGCGCTATTACATGGCCTGTCATATAAAAGCTGTAGACGTACAGACCATCACCTTACCTAAAAACGCTTTTCTGCAAAATGAGAGGAAAGTCCTAGACGAGGAGGGCATACTCTGCATCGAAGGACATTTTTTCGAAAGAAACTCGCATTATGTATTAGATATTACCAGAATTCATCGCTAATGCCGAAGACGCGCGCTCAATTCTCCTAGAACCGGGAAGAAGCAGCACCAAGCAGCACCAAGCCGGCAGATGGTTATTCGAGAAGCGAAGCGGGAAAACGGGTCTTTTGACTTGCATATGATCCAGAAAATGCGCCGAACGGCGTCACGCTTCTTTGGATTCATGTGCCCAGTGAAGCTGATTAATTAAAAAGAATGAAAGGGAGGTCCGGAAATTCCAACTGCCCAGGCGAGGGAAGCCAGGGGCATAATTAAAAGGGACAAGAAAAAATGAAGGGCAATCGCAAGCATCCTGACAATCCGGAAATGAAGGAGCGTCCGTAATAAGAAGACGACGCCTTAGCCCTCAATATGAAGCTCCTGATCATCCAAGCATCGCATCGCTGCTGCATTGTTTCATTTTCTTCCGTGTTCCTTCGAGTGAAAAAAAAAAAGCTACGTTAGTGCCTTTCCTGCTCATCTTTTCTGTATGATAATAAGTCTTGTTTTCGCCTTTTGTATAGCTGCAGATGGTTAGAGCGTAATTAAATGTTTCCGAGAAATTACCTACGCAGTAATAAAGAAGCCAATAGGGACGCAGTTCGCGTGTCCTTACATTTGTGTGTCTTTCTGGGCTTTGTTATAGCGCATCATTGTATGCCCGTCGCCTTTCTTTGCCCTTTTTCGTTGTGTACAAGCCATCCTCTGCTGAATCAATGGTACACCTTCACCTAATCCTGCATCGTGTGTTTTTCAGAGCAAGAAAGGCCACCAATAATGTTGCCTTGTATACTTTACTTGTGGGTAACTTCCTCTGGTCTTAGACGACCGCCACGTAAAGCGCAAGATAATCTTGGTTATGCGTATCCTGCGTCGCTAGCCCCTTACTTATTTCTGAAATTCACTGTCTTACACTTGCGTGCAGGATATCATTGCTGTGTTTGATGTAATGTGTACACACGCAGTTACAAAAGTTTGCAGAACATGGTCACCCCGCCAAGAATCAATTCTTTTTCTTTGTCAATGGATGACGCTGCTAACTTCATGAATACCTGCGCAGTCGCAAAAACAAATACAGGCTGAAACATTTGATTAGAGGGCTTAGTTAGGAGTTCAGTAGGGAATTCAACTTTTGTGGAAAGTCCGTTTCTTGCAAAGTTCTGTTGCCGGGTGTACGTACCTAAATGACCTATCTGCTTTTCACTTCAAGTTTACGCTGCAACCTCCAGCAAGCGATATGCTCTCGGGCTACACGGCACCATTGTCGCTTATGTTAGCCACAAACGTTCATAAAGACGCTATGCAGCGGACACATCGAATGTGAGTGATTACTCTAGCCGTGGAAAATACGCCCAATACGCCGTGGAAAAGGATGTCTCGTAAATTAGGCCTTTTTTAAAGCGTTTGTCGATTAAAGTGATGCCGCTACTGAAGGGAACGGAACAGCCAGGGCTAATGCCGTGGCGCCATACCCGTACGACAGATGACGAAAAGACGGTGACACCAGATGCTCGGAAATTTAAGGCACGCTAGCGTTCGTTCGTGAAGTATCTGTGGTGCCTAACGAGCCACTTGTCTCAGTACGTGTGGGCGTAATATCTACATTTTACGGCAAACAAAACTTGGTGGGAATGCTCCCCGGGGATACGGAAAATGGTTCCTGGCAAACGCAGTAGCAAGTTACCACTACAGAAATTTACATGAACTTGAAGGAATACTGGACATTTTTTTCTTTGTTCTAAATGCGTAGATACACTGTGATGAGTGGAGTGCGCGTTTGAATTGTGCGCCTTTGGAAAGTGCGCGTGATAAAGAGAGACAAGGAGTGCGCGCGCGGAGCTGGGCAGAGTGCCGAATGGACGACGACGATGACGAATACCTTCACGAGGGCACGAGGCGCAAGGATTCCACGGCCAAGTGGCCCAATCGGAAACCAACACGGATCAGGTCAGGGGCCAATCACTTGCTAACACAGAGGTCCAGCAGTCTCCGATGAGGAGTGGACAAGTGTGCCCGCAGAAAAAACCTGGCCTGAGAAGAGCCGGGGAGTTCGAAGGGAACGAGGCAAGAAGGTTGTCACCGGACAGGGCGCTGAAGATGGGCCGTCGGGTTGCGGACCCGAGCCACCGAGACTTCAACCGGCCGTGGCCTCCGGCCATCTAGTTCCCGTGCGGGACCACAGCTATGGTGCGGGAACTCCACCCCAAGGCCTGCGGACTCTGGAGCCGACAGGCGACGTAGCATGAGCAGTCGGGCTACGGGCCCGAGCTGTGCGTCCAGCTGCCTGGCCAGGTTGCCCTGGCATCTCAGTGCGTCAGCCGGCAGCCACCGTTTCATCTTCGTCACCAGCCATCCCGCGTCAACTCAACAAGCCTGAGCCACCACGTTCCGGTTACGTTTTGCATCAGACTGTCCTAAGCGATTTGGTGAGACTGCTCTCTTATTATTGCCCGCTCCGCTGCTCAGCCGCGTCAGAACTAGACTGTCTAGTTTAGATCTTTGAACTTGAGTTTTGTGAGTCGTAGGAAGCGTTTTGCCGTGTGTAGTGAATCTTTTGTTCAGTGTTTAATGTTTTGTAGATTTTTTGCCCTCTCTAATGGTTTATTAAAGTTCTTTTTGTGTGTGTTTTTTGGTAAACCAACGGCTTTGTCCTCAATAAAGCTCTCCGACGCTCGGTCTTAGAGAGCTGTCGTAAATACAAAAAGAACCTGCATCACAAATTGGCGTCCGCAGCGACAGGACAAAGCCGTTTGTTTTTTAGCTTGACGTTTGAATAGTTAAAGCCATGACGAGCACCTGGGAAATATTGGAACTAGCAGAACGCATGGGTCTCAAGGGCGCCGAGTTCAGAGCGTGGTATGAAGAGCGGATGGCGCGAGAGCGAGAGGAACGGGCTGCAGAACAAAAGGCAATGAAGGAGAAGCTTAGGGCTAAAATGGAACAGCTCGAAGTGGAGAGGCGCGCATTTGAGAGCCGACTCGAAGCGGCGGTGGCTAAAGGGACACAACTTGAGATACAGAGACGTGAACAAGCAGTCGATGTTTGCTCCGATAGCGGTTTTTGCGGGAGCGAATTGGATTTCTGGGAGGTTAGCCTTAAACCTCGCCATAGCCTTTCGTTAGAGCCAGGAGCTCAGATAGAGGATGGCAGAGAGGTGGGCAGCCAAGAAAGCGGAAATCTTGCAGAGCTTGATGAAGCGAAGGACAGCTTCGAAAGCATGGAACAAGGTAGTTCCATTGATAGTAAGTCGTGCTTTGGTACCTCTGAGAGGCCAAGCAGGTATCAGGAAGAGGTAGGATTGCCTCTCAACAGCTCCACTGAAGGAGCACAAAAAGATCACCTGGGTGATTACGGCGAGTGCTGTGAAGAAAGGTTTAAGGTGGTGGCCGCATATCCTTGTGTAGTGCTGGATGTGGTTTCAGGCGCCACAAGCATTGTCGAAGATGAAGTGAACAACTCACTCCTAAAGAGAAAGAGTGTGACTTCTGGGAATAGCGCAGATGCTACTTCTCTGAGAGAGCAGGATGAGAAGGCAGAAGCACTCCTCAAAACAAACAGTATCGAGTCGAAAGCGCGTTTGTTTGTACATGCTGATGCGGTCGAGCAGGATGGCCAATGTGTAAAGGCCACTAGCGTGGAACCCAGCGATAAGTCGGTTGAAGGTGAACAAGATAGCCGATTGCAAGCGCAGTCCTCTTCGAGCACCGATGAAATTTTTGCGTTTGCTGGAGCGTCTTTGGTTTCAGAAAACACTCAGAATTTGTGTCGGCTAAGAGATCGTGAGCCAGAGCAACGCCTCCTGAGGCGCTGGCCAGAGGAAGGCGTTCGCGTGAGGAAAGACGTCGTTTGGACGCTCTTGTCTCGGTGCGCCTGGAGGCAACGCCTCGTGTTGGGATTGAATTCTGGCTGTGCTGTGGCTAGGAATTCCATTGAGCGTCCAGTTGTTTTCACCTGGGGTTTTAGACACGCGTCTTATCGAACACGCTTGAATGCGTCTTTCTTTCTTTGGTCTTGTCGGCGTGTGAAAACTTCCACTCGTCTGGTTTGGGACGCTATAACTTGAGCGTCGAGTTCAATGACCGGTCGCTGTTTCGGATTGCTGACTTTGGATAACGGATTGATATGTCTTGTAAATATCCGAGTTTGTTGTGAACTTTCTTTTGATTTTGAATGTGAGGTGATGTACAGATAGTGATGTCGGATGTGTGGTGAGGTAAATAGCTTATGTGGTAGATCTTTGAGTGTATAGGAAAGCTGCCTTGGACTAAACAGGCATATTTTTGGGAATGGTCATGGTGCACTAAGTGTGTTTGTTTGACCTGAATAGCGAAACTGTGTAATGACTTGTCTGCTGTACTGAATGGACTGATGTGGTGTGAGTGTTTGAAGAGTTTTTGTGTTTAGTTTCTGTTCGTATTACCAGTACAAGGTCAGGTCGTTACAATAACAGATCATTAGTCTGTTACTATGATAGCACAGTTATTGTGTTGTGAGTGCTATTATTGCGTGCTTATTGGCTGTATTGAAAACGGATTAGTGTAAAACAGCAATGTTGTGTGCTCTCTATCACTTATATGTTCCGCGCACTGAGCGGCAGTTTTTCGAAGCGAAAAACTTTTCGAAAAAAGGGGCCTATGTGATGAGTGGAGTGCGCGTTTGAATTGTGCGCCTTTGGAAAGTGCGCGTGATAAAGAGAGACAAGGAGTGCGCGCGCGGAGCTGGGCAGAGTGCCGAATGGACGACGACGATGACGAATACCTTCACGAGGGCACGAGGCGCAAGGATTCCACGGCCAAGTGGCCCAATCGGAAACCAACACGGATCAGGTCAGGGGCCAATCACTTGCTAACACAGAGGTCCAGCAGTCTCCGATGAGGAGTGGACAAGTGTGCCCGAGGGCAGAAAAAGCCTGGCCTGAGAAGAGCCGGGGAGTTCGAAGGGAACGAGGCAAGAAGGTTGTCACCGGACAGGGCGCTGAAGATGGGCCGTCGGGTTGCGGACCCGAGCCACCGAGACTTCAACCGGCCGTGGCCTCCGGCCATCTAGTTCCCGTGCGGGACCACAGCTATGGTGCGGGAACTCCACCCCAAGGCCTGCGGACTCTGGAGCCGACAGGCGACGTAGCATGAGCAGTCGGGCTACGGGCCCGAGCTGTGCGTCCAGCTGCCTGGCCAGGTTGCCCTGGCATCTCAGTGCGTCAGCCGGCAGCCACCGTTTCATCTTCGTCACCAGCCATCCCGCGTCAACTCAACAAGCCTGAGCCACCACGTTCCGGTTACGTTTTGCATCAGACTGTCCTAAGCGATTTGGTGAGACTACTCTCTTATTATTGCCCGCTCCGCTGCTCAGCCGCGTCAGAACTAGACTGTCTAGTTTAGATCTTTGAACTTGAGTTTTGTGAGTCGTAGGAAGCGTTTTGCCGTGTGTAGTGAATCTTTTGTTCAGTGTTTAATGTTTTGTAGATTTTTTGCCCTCTCTAATGGTTTATTAAAGTTCTTTTTGTGTGTGTTTTTTGGTAAACCAACGGCTTTGCCCTCAATAAAGCTCTCCGACGCTCGGTCTTAGAGAGCTGTCGTAAATAGAAAAAGAACCTGCATCACATACACTCACCCTGATGAACACAATGACGGACACTGTAAAATAAGATCATAACTATACGACAGGGATACGCACGTGCCCGTTCGTTTATAAACGCACACTCCAAGGTAGGAGAAATACCAATTTATAATCAAACACACATGCGCCCGAGATATACGTCTGCAGCGTATCATTTGCTACAAGATGAAGGATGTCGTAAATTACTGTATTTATAACATGGAGTGGGATAGGTTGAACGAACAGGAGAAAGTGCCTCAGACAGGCTCGCCGACGTTTCGATAGCAGGACCTATCTTTGTCAAAGGCACCTGTAGCTTTTGTCATGCGTACCATGCGCACTACATACATTTAGGTAAAGCGTCGAAAATTCAGGATGAAGTGCCAGCTTCTGCTTCCTTGTCCACACTAACATTTCAGATTACGTTTTAAAATTCGGCGTCACTATTACTTCCCATCAAAGGTCATAATGTAAACAAAGGAGGGAACATGCTATCGATTATGAAATCATGCTTTACGAAAAGATGCGCGATATTTTTTTTCTTCTCAAAATGCACGTACACATACCTCATCTGAAGGTTACGTTTGACGCATGTGAATTAACAATCGTTGTTGCCTGTGTAAACGAACTGAAGGAAAAAATGTTTTATATTCTCACTATAGAGATTCAAGCTCTTGCATCTGATGAATGTAGTTCATGCCTTCGTAAATGTACATGCATAATTTATCAAGCGCTATTCTGTGAGAATACATACTCTAGTATTCGTATGCTAATACATTTTCACGTGCCACAATGGCCGATTTGCAAAACAGGGCGAAAGACGAGAACAAAAAGTCGCATAACTCCAAGTTCCACACCGGCACGCACCGTTGTTGTGATTTTTTTTTTTTTTTTACAATAGCATGTGCCCAGTTTGTAATGCGTTTTCACCCTATTCTATCATTTAGCGTCTGGCTACGTCAAGTGAGACATTTTTCTTTAGTGAGCAGGGATGCTGAAATGCAGATTAATTAGCAAAAATGAAATCAGAAGAAAAAATGTCTTACCTTGTGTCTAAATTTAAGAGGAGCTAATAAAAGGTCTGCAGAAATATTTTCTCCTTACATGTTACTTCAATGTTTCACTGTACTGGGTTTTCTTTAAATATTATAAGAAGACCTTGCGGCATGAAGATAAAATAAAAATGGCTAGAGCTGCATCGCTCACGACACACGCTTTTTTCTTTTTTCCCTTTGAACACCCATCGCTGATTTTGAACATTGTTACTGGTTGGTCTTCGGCGAAACGAGACAGAAAGGAATACCGTACTATGAAGCCACAAACAGCTTTGGTTTTTAAAGCAGCAAAAGGGAAAGTATCTTTTTCTTACTTTGTGTTTGCGCAGCACCTCGGCACTTCAATATGAACCAACTAGTCTACAAGGAAATTTTAACCCTCGTGAAGTTTGAGCAGGGCAAACGACCAAGCGCGGCGTGTACGCCTATACTCCGTTTCATGCACTAGGTGCAACACTGTGAAAACTGTGCAATGAGTTCGGTGAGCAATATGTATAACTCCGCGCGTATCGCACTTGGACTTCTTCGTTGTAAACGCGGCCTCCGCTAGTGCCTTCTGCTACGCGCTACCAGAACTAATCGTGGAGGCCACGATGATAAAACAAAAAGACGATAAGCGATCCAGAACAACCTACTCATAACAGCACAAATAACAAAATTTGTTCATTTAAAAGGCACAAAGCATCTTCATTTATCACTCCGTGTAAAAACAAAAAAAGAATCACATTATGTGTGGTAAAATCATTGAACTATACTTCTTGGTGCCAACGCATCTACTGCAAGAAGTCTCGTTAGCACCTCATGTGTCAAATGGAGTACAGGTGATCACGATAGCGTCTGCGAAGCATGAACAGCTCTGTGGCGTAGGAAATGTGGAATTTTTCAACAGGACACTGGGCGTCCTCCTCTAGAAAGCTGTGCTTATATCGAGAGCCCCATTAACAAGCACGAGCGCTGCTTATGACGTCCTGACCACGTCACGTGAGTTCGGCGCATCATCCAATGGGAGCATCAAACGCCGACACTGTCAAGGCGACCACTCTCTTACAAGTGAACGTATTCTTCCTTTTCTATTAATTAACATTTGGTGGTGAGGAACTTTACGAGGAAGAGCACTCCCCGTCGTCTTTAGATCGACTGAACGGAGAGTTTTTGCACCTTATGGTCCTGTTTCTGGCGCAATAATATATTTAACTGTTTATTGTATATATATATATATATATATATATATATATATATATATATATATATATATATATAGTAAATATTGTACTCTTCGAGCGGTTTATCAAACACATAAAACAATTTATGCGGGGTAGCTGCGGCTCTGTTACCACAGCGATCTAATTGTACGAATTACTATTAAAGTCAAAAGCAGCTGAAAGAAAAGCAGCTTTTCGCGCAATAAACACTCATTCAGAATAACTGGCGTTCTCGACGAATTGGTAGCTCTCCATGAAACGAGAGCCTGCTCTTAGATGCTTGTGAAGCTAATAGTGTAAGATATACTCTACGCATATTTGCAACAAAGACAGGTAAGACATAACACAGATAAGACGAGAGATAAGACACTCAAAGTTGCAGATGATCAGCCAATTTTGTAATCAATCCTTCTTGAGCAACTTTGACGATTTTACGTTTACTTTCTTTTTTATAATTTGCTTTTCCAATGACCATATTTTATATTCATAAAAGGCTGTATAAGTGCTTTCTAGTTCAGGCAAGTAAATCTTGTTACTAATAATGATGTGACTCCGCTGGTATGATTCTCCTGGTTTCACGGGCACGTGGAATCAGTCAAATGGTCGTTTTGCAGCTTTCATCCTGCCGTTCCGGCCACATAACGCAAGTGTATTTATGTGGTAAACAAGCTTCTTATTGATTACGACGTATGATATGACCCCCTGCTGCATGCCTCAGCACCCCCTGCTGAGGCACAGCAGCTCACGCCTGTCGAGATGCAATAAGGTACGGAGGGCATGACCTTTGCTAATCGTCTGTAATCCTGCTTGATGCCGCAGAGGTCCAGAGATTAACAACAAAGTCTGCAGACGACAGCCCACAACTTGTCGCAGCCACAAACAACAGAAAGGTGTTAGACCCGCACGGTGGTTGTAGATGCGCGGTGGTCATCGCACTTACAAAAAATTATACTTTTCGTTCATTGAAATATTATTTTTATCAAAAAATTAGCGCAGCTTGCACTAAGTCACGCAACACTAGGTCACAGCAGAGCTGGTAAGCACCTAACTGGTCCTGGCTTGGCTACGTTTGTACCCTCTCGCCTCTCTCTTTTCCATCCCTGGATATACTATACATTGCTATGCTTGCTCTCTTTTACTTTTTGAGTCTGTTTATTTCCACTTCTTTCTATCTCTTTCTATCTATTTCTTTCTCTCTCACTCTTTTTATCTGTTTTTCCCGTTATTCGCTTTCTCTCTCTCTTCTTATTTATTGCTTCCGTTTTCTTTCTATCTCCTTCTCTCTCTCTCTATTTCTTTTGTCTATTTTTTTAATCCCTCGCTTTGTCTCTTTCTTTTTGTCTTCCTTCCCTTTCATTCTTTCTATTTCTCTGTTTCGCTTCCTTTCTATTGTAGCCTTTACTCCCTCCCCTCCTCCTTTCCCTGATCTCCACCCTCACATATCTCCTCCTCACCCTCCATTCCATATTCCATCCAAGGCTACGCTATGCTCTGCTATCGTGCCTGGATAGCCGAGTCGATGGATGGATTGAAAGAACTTTATTCACGTTCTAGCTGTACAGGGTGTTGCTACCTTACTGGCTAATCCCATGTCGGGACCTGGAGATCAAGCCTCCTATGTATACCCTGTGACGGGCGTACTGGACAGCCAGGACTTGTGGGGTATGGTCGTGTTACTAGATCTACCCTGCAAACCATTCCGAAGAAATGCCTTGGGCAAAGCGACCCACACTCCCAGAGCATATGTTCAAGCGGCCGCATTTCTTTCTCCCATGCCTTGCAAATAATATCCATGTCATCTATGCCATACCGTTAGTCTGTCTGTGCCGGTGAAAATAAGCTTACGACGCTTGCCTTCGGATCGTGGGTACGCGGGCTGTTGAATCTCGCCTCGCCAAGAAAGTTTTTTCGCAAAGATCTCTTTGTTTCTATCTCGTTCTTTCTATCTCACTCTTGTTCCTTCGTTCTCTCTGTACTCGTTCTCTCGCTCATCAGAGTCATTGCATCCCACGCCGGACAAGTCGGAGCACGTGGTCTCGGGGCGAAGCAGAATACGAAGAAGAGGACGAAAACTAAGCAGAGAATGAAGAAAGCGCGTGCCGGTTCATTATTATTGTGATAATTTTCTATCTACGGCCCACGGCTAACCTCGACCATACACACTCTGCAGTAACATAATGTGTAGAACAGTGTGATTCTACAGTTTAATTATGATTCCGTGGATATACCGGTCATACTTCTGCGAGAATTATCAATATGGAATATTTGAATTCCAATTAAATGTTTTATCTAACTGTCTTACATAAATTGAAACTTTCTTTTCGATAGCCCGAACAGGAGCGTGAATTTACAAGCGAGAACTAAATTTCAATGACAAACGCCCCCTGCAAGGCAAGCAAGTTGAAAAAGGTTTATGTAGTAAGACACACCAATCTGCTGCACGCTTCTGCAACGCTTGATTGGTTTACACCGACGCAGGCTACACTCATACAAGGCGTCGTTGATATTGAACACCATGCGAAAAAGGGTGAAGAGAGCAATGGGACACGCCATTTTACAGTGGGGTACACACACAGCGCTCTACTGCATTAACACGACTTTCCCTTTCACTAAAACATTTGTCAGACTATCACTGGTTTCAGACCATCACTGGACCATCACCGACGATAGGATAGTAATCACAATTCGTTTTCTTTAGCAGAAATTTGTATGAACAACGTCCTCAAATGGAAAGAGTGATATGTAATAAATTATGAGGAACAGTAGCAAGTTGATGCAAAAAAGCGATGTGAAAACAACCAACTAGTCCAACTTGCGACCCTTAGTGGTGTTGTACATTCAACGGTGACACCCCAGATTTTCACAGATCGCGTGAAGTTTAAAGTTTCAAATTTATTTCGCATTTTCTGTTTTATCTTACAGCAAAAAAAGACATGTCTATCCTTGACGTATACGTTGGGGAAGTTCACGTTGACTAAGTTCGTCGAATTAGAGAAAGTAC
The DNA here is from genome assembly GCF_013339695.2 of Rhipicephalus sanguineus. Classification (NCBI taxonomy): domain Eukaryota; kingdom Metazoa; phylum Arthropoda; class Arachnida; order Ixodida; family Ixodidae; genus Rhipicephalus; species Rhipicephalus sanguineus. Next base: position 61,876,666 of record NC_051180.1, on the reverse strand, counting down.
GTCAGCGCCCAAGCGGTCTATTTATCTTTTGGAATTATTTATTGCCATCTGAATTTTTCTAGACTGATGATTACCGAGATTGAGTATTATTACTGCACTGCAGTGCACGGCTTTTATTTTGCCGCGCACTGTTGTAGGGCGGTTTGGCGCGTATAGTGAATGGCTGCGCACTTTGCCATTCTAGTTGACCTCCCTACCTTTTGCCCTTTGTTGTTGCTCTCGAACATCGTGGATCGAGGGAGATATGGAATACAATGAAGATAGTGGAGGCGTCTGCAGTCATAGTGGTTAGCCTGGGCCCAAGTAAAACCGCCACGATGTTGAAAGATATGAGATCTACTCGGAAATGATAATCGGGAAAGACTGCGTTAGCACAAGATCTGCCGTGTGATACTGGTCACAGCTGGTTGGGGAAAGTGAAATAAACGTTTGTATACCTCACCGTACTACGCAGATGTTCCAAGGCAATGCCGCGAAGGCCAGCCAGAACCTAGGGCACTGAATTTGCGATGATAACGGAGGCACTATAGAAATGCGTTTAGGCGCGCTGCGTATCGCTAAATAATATGATCCACGAAGAAATAGACCTAAGGCGCCCATTGCAGCTACGTACGCATTCTTTTTCGTTCGGACATATAAGGTTTTGATGCCCCAGAAACTCTTGAATCGTTTACTGTTTAGGTGTTGTCGACTTTAAGTTATCTTCATGTTCTTTTACAATGCTTTATAGGTGCGCTTGAGTACTCCCTAACATTTCGGGAGGACATATCTTTACAGCTAAGGCACGTCACGCAAATGAATACAAACTACCAAGACAGGTGGCGAATACAGCTCAAACTGGTGCTCTCAAATAGAGAAACTGACTTCCACCAGATATGAAAACTACTTGAACAGCTCATGTCGCTGGAGCCAACGTCTCGACACGTGTAATTGTTTTAGATAGGGAAGCGACTGCCATCCTTAGGAGCGCGTTTATCTACGCTTTGTTCACCCTCCCCGATCATCATAAGTGAAAGAGAAGAGTTGCAGGAATGTTAGCTCTAGCAGAAATCTCTGTTCAACGATATTGCATCAATTGAAGTCTCCATCTCATGAACTTCGGTATTGTTTAGATATCCGCATTTAGAGGCACAGATATAAGCATGGATATAAGCTTCTCCTTTCATATCGTTCACGAAACTTTCATACACTTTTATGCGCTCCAAGTGCACCCTTGATACTCATCTGCAGAATGGATTGGTCAAAAGTGTGCCCTGTTGGCAACCCTTGGTGTTCTTTTTTAACCTTTTTTTCGTCTGCACTGGTGGCTCGATGGCTATGACGTTGTGCTACTAGACACGACCCCGCTGGTTAAATTCCTGGCCACGGCCGCTGCACTTGCAGGAAGGGAAATGCGAGAATGTACATTTACTTAGATTTACCGAATGGTTAGGGAAATCCAAGTGACCAAAATATTAGAGTACCTCACGAGCCAAATTGAAAGACTCAAATTGACTCCCTCCGATAGTACCTTGCCACGCTCGGTTACGATGTCCGAAAAACACTGATATAGAAAGACAGATCCATGCTCCCGACATGCATACACGTCTTTATTAGGATCGAACCAGCGCAATCTAACAAGCACCGAAACGTTTACAAGGACATGAAGACAATCCCGAGCTAGAGCACTCCACATGAAATCTTTTTGCCAGATGGCGTGGCGCAGCATCTTATCCTTACGAACTGTATGTCTATCAATAAAACCTCGCATGCTAATCCAAGCGTCAAACGAGATAGATCTTACTATGTAAAGAAGTAAGGGAGTACATTGTAAGAGACACCTCGAAAAATGCTCTTTCGACAACCCTGTGGCCAAAGTAAAATCTTACTATGTAAGCAAGTAAGATTTTACTTTCGCCACAAAGTTGTCCACTGAGCTTCATTTCGATAACTTCCCGCGGTAGCGTGTTTTAAATATCAATTGATATCCCAATGAGAGAGAGAGAGAATCTAAATGTGCCAGAGCGTGCGGCTTATGGTCAGCAGTGCTTATTATGACATTTTACACTAGCAGTTTCTACTAATTCGACTCTGGAAGTACTCGCCATATCAAAATAAAATTTTCTGAGCGTATATATATATATGGGCATTCTTAGCAGTTACTATTCTATGATCGCTGTGAGATAATTCACATGTTATATTATTGTGCCCGCAAGCGTAGCCGCGAAAGTACTAGCACTACACTCGAGCAAACCGGGCGGATCAACAGTATTAAGGCCCACTGCAACATTCTGGTTGTGTGCTACTGCCCAAGGGATGCATTTTCAGCAAGCCTTCCAACGTACCAACTCGAGTAACGATCGAGTCTTCAATCAACTTGTGGGTACACATAACTTTAATGCGTCCACACGAAACAACGTAACAGGAACAACTGAACTACTCAGCTGATTGCGGGAGCACACACAGCTTTTGTCTTCTGATGGCGAGTGTGTTCTTATCTACTGGCGCTCTGTTTAGTAGCGTCGACGCTGCGCGCAGGCGCAGAAGAGGCGCCACACAGTGCCGCCACACCACCCCCCAAAGCAGAGAGGTGCCCTCAGGTTTGAAGAGCATTGGGGATGCGCACCTGGCGTCCAAAGCGCGTGATGTAGGGCATAGGCCGAGGCGTTGGAGGCTGTTCTGGGTGATTTACGGGAGGCGCGCATGAGTTGGTAGTTTCATCGGAGAGGATGTATGAGGTCTTCAGTCGGTCGATAGAGACGCGGACAGCCCTCCCGCTGATTTGAAGGGTCAATGTTTTGTCGTCACGGCGGATGACTTTATAGGGTCCGGAGTAAGGTGGTTGAAACGGCGCACGTACAATGTCGTCGCGGAGAAAGGAATGCGAGCCCGTTGCCAAGTCCTTAAACATGAACGGGGTCGGCTTGGTGTGAGATGCTGCTGGTGACGGGCGCAGTGAGGCCATTGTGCGACGCAGCTGGGCGACAAAGTCTGTCGGGTCCGAGCTGGTGATGTCGGAATTTGGAGCGGAGAGAAGTTTCCCAGGTAGGCGAAGCGTTGCCTGGATGTCTGGTTTGAAAGTGGCGCGCATACCAAGAGCGACGACCGGGAGAGCCTCGAGCCAAGTTGAGTTAGGGCGGCACGTGATAGCTGTCTTGAGCTGCCGGTGAAACAGCTCAATCCTCCCGTTGGCGCAGGGGTGGTAGCTGGTAGTCCGTGAGCGCTCGAAGCCGGTGGAAAGCCCGAGGAGCCTGAAGAGTTGAATTGCCGTCCTTGATCGGTTGTGACGCGACGACGAGTGCCGAAGCGGGAAATCCAGCCGGTGAAGAAGGCCGAGGCGACGTCTTCTGCGGTAATTCTTTCGAGCGGCAATACTTCGGGCCATCGAGTGTACCGGTCGATGGCGGTCAGGCAGTAGCGGTAAGGCCCGACCGGTGGAAGGGGACCAATGATGTCGATGTGGACATGTTGAAACCGTTGCGACGGCAGGGGGAATGCCCCGAGCGGTGATGTGACGTGCCGGGTGATTTTGGCGCGCTGACATGGAATGCACGTGCGTGCCCAGGTGTGGCAGTCCCGTTTCACTGAGTGCCAAACATAGCGGTCAGTCACAAGGCGAGTAGAAGCGCCGATGCCGGGGTGAATGAGGTTGTGTAACTGGCTGAAAACGCTGCGGCGATGCGGCGAAGGGACATATGGTCTCACTCGTCCGGTAGATATATGTCGCAGTAGAGCGTATCCGTCGACCCAGGGACGGCGACTTGGTGAAGTTGAAGAGAGGAGCCATTTTCGAGGAGCTGCTGGAGTTCGGCGTCCGTTTTCTGAGCGTTGGTGAGGGTGTCAGTCGTAACGGGTGGCAGCTCGACAGCAGAGACGCGCGAGAGTGCGTCGGCGACCACGTTATCCTTTCCGCTGATGTGTTGGATGTCGGTGGTAAACTGGGCGATAAATGACATTCGGTTCTGCTGGACCGGTGGAAGTTTTTCGCGTCGTTGGGAGAAGGCGTAAGTGATAGATTTGTGGTCAGTGTAGATGGGGCAGTGCTGTTGTGCCTCGAGAATATGGCGAAAGTGTTGGACCGCTTCGTAGATGGCGAGAAGCTCTCTATAGTAGGCTGGACATGTTGTCTCCGCAGGGGCCAAAGTTTCATCGGCGATGCCTGTAGACGAGGGTGTTTTCGGGCTGGAGAGTTTCTTCGAAAAAAATGCCAAATGGCACCAGTTTTGGCCCACGCGCTGCATCAGGGAGGCTCCGACGGCGGTGCTAGAGGCATCCGTGAAAAGGCTCAAGGGGACCTCTGGCTTGGGATGCGAAAGTAGAGTGGCGTTGCAGAGGGCAGTTTTGCAGTCTTTGAACGCTTGAGTTAAAAGTGGTGTCCAAGCGACAGGACGGTTGCCTCGTAGGCCAGCCAACGCGTCATGAAGAGGGGCCTGATATGCGGTCGCTTTAGGCACGAAGATCCTGTAAAAGTTGAGCATGCCCAGGAAACAGCGGAGGTCTTTCGCTGTAACAGGCCGCGCGTAGTTCTTAAGGGCCAAGGTGCGGTCAGGCAAGAGTGTGGTCCCTTCTGAAGAAATTTGATGACCAAGAAACGTGACGACGGGGGCGCCAAGCGTGCTCTTCTGGAAGTTTATGAGTAAGCCGTGGTCTTCGAGACGTTGAAACAGTTGACGAAGGTGTTGGCGGTGAGCCTTTTCGTTGGGGGAGCAGACCAGGATGTCGTCTAGGTAGACGAAACAGAAGTCTAGGCCGCGGACGACGTCGTCGATGAAGCGTTGGAAGGCTTGTCCCGCATTGCGGAGGCCAAAGCTCATGAAAAGATATTAGAATGAGCCGAAGGGCGTGATGATCGCGGTCTTCGGGACGTCATCTGGGTTCACAGGAATTTGTCTGTAGGCCTTTACCAAGTCAATAGTTGAGAATACGGTGCTGTCATGTAAGCGGTGGGCAAAATCCTGTATATGACGAACGGGGTACCTGTCTGGGATGGTGCGGGCGCTGAGGGCGCGATAATCTCCGCAGGGGCGCCAGCCATTGGTCTTCTTCCGCACCAAATGAAGCGGTGAGGCGTAAGGTCCCTCCGAGCGGCGGGCAGTGCCCTCGCGGAGCATCGCTTCAAACTCTGCTTGGGCGATTCGAAGGCGGTCCCGAGCTAGGCGGCGGGCGCGGCAGGAGACCGGGGGGCCTGGAGTAGTGCGGATGTAGTGCACGGTTGAGTGGCGTACCTCTCGGGGCCGCCCGCTAGGTCGTGTCAAGTCAGGAAATTCTGCGAGGATGGCGTGGTATGGCGATTGATCTTCAAGGGCGAAAGCTTTAACACTGGGCTGTTTGGTGGTCGTGCGTTGGCCCGGCGCGGAGAGGCCTGTTGTGGCGTCGATAAGTCGGTCATGCCGGCAGTCGGGTAAAAGATGGTAGTACGCCAGGAAGTCGGACCCGATGATTGGCTCTGCGACGTCGGCGATGACAAAATTCCATGGGAATTCACGGCGTAGGTTTTTGAGGGCGATGTTGAGGCGGAGCGTGCCGTAGGTCTTAATGCTTGAATGGTTCGTCGCACTTAGCTCGAACGACGTGCAAGGGCGCTTGTCGTGCAGGAAGGCTTGGGGGAAGCAGCAGATGTCAGAACCGCAGTCGATGAGGAACCTGCGCTTACTGACTTGGTCGGTGACAAAAATGCGACGGCCTCTAAGTTGGCAGCTCGCGGCCGTCTCTACGGGCTGCTGTTGAAGTTTCCTTGATGTCCAACTGAGCAGGGTGGTTGGCCTTTCCGGGCTTTGCCACCGAAGCGACGATGGTAGTAGCAGCGGCCGTCGTCATTTTCGTGCGATGAATCGGTGTTTCGGCTTCAGCTTTGAGGGCGTTTTCCGGGACGCAACGTCGGGCGTTGATCCAGATGCCTTTGGATAGAATCCACCTGACGGGCGATTTCGTCGATACGGCTACCGAGCTCGGGAATGGGCTGTGGGGCGCCGGTGGCGTGGACGAAAGGAGGTGGCGGCGATGGAGAGGCTTCGACGACTCGGTCGGCGATTTCGGCGAGCTGGTCCAGCGGCAGATTCGGCTGAACCTGGAGGATGGCCTGTGCGTGAGAGGGTAAACGGTCAAGCCACATTATTCGGAGAAGGGAGTCGTCAACAGGCGTGCTGCCCGCGAGGGCATGCATAAAGCGCAGGAGCTGCGATGGCTTGCGGTCACCGAGCGCTTCGTGCTGAAGGAGTTGACGCACTTTCTCGTCTTCTGAAGGTGAAAGCCGCCGAATTAGTTCCCTCTTCAGATGCAGGTAGCAGCCGTCAACTGGAAGATTTGCGAGTACGTCGCGGAGCTCAGCTGCGTAGCGAGAGCCTAGGTGGGCGACGACGTAGTCGTAGCGCGTCCGGTCCTGGGTGATACGTGCCAGGGAAAACTGCGCCTCAACTTGAGCGAACCACACCTCAGGTGACTCTGCCCAAAACAGTGGGAGCTTGATGGCGACGCAACAGACTTCCGTGTCGGCGGTGGCCGCTGAAGCAGAGCTTTGGGGGACGTGGCCCGAGCGCGGCTGTGCAGAATTGTCAGATGAGTGTGGTTCATTTTGGGTGCCTTGCTGCTGTTCGTGGAGTTGCTGCTCTTGGTTCTTGATTACCAGTTGTTGGGCCTGCGGTTGCTCTTGAAGATTTTGTACTTGTTGGAGAAGAGCGGCGAGGGCTTCCCGGTAAGCCATGGCGGTGTGTTAAGTTGGTTTGTTCCGGGTCACCAGAAGGGGGTACACACAACTTTAATGCGTCCACATGAAAGGACATAACAGCAACAAGTGAACGACTCGACTGATTGCGGGAGCACACGCTTCTGAGGGCGAGAGTGTTCTTATCCACTGGCGCTCGGTTTAGTAGCGTCAACGCTGCGCGCAGGCGCAGAAGAGGCGCTGCACCGTGCCGCCACAAACTGATATTACTGGCGTAATTCAAAGGGTCATTAATTGGATTAGTAATAGCTGAGCATCCCTTAACCAGCTCTGTGCTATTGAAGGTGCAGACTTAAACAATGTGTCTATCCTCGCGGGGACCGGGACCTGCTGTGCTCATCCTCTCAAGAAAATAGGTCCTCCCTATTAAAGGCGAAGATTAATTGCGAACTCAACGCATAGCCTTATCTTTCTCTTTCGTGACAGTGTCGAGCCGTGGAAAATTGCTTCCTATATTTCCATGTCGCCCAGTACCTCTTCCTGAACGTGTTAAGAGCCTTTCTTTTACATCAAGCCCACGTGAAGATCCTGTCGTATTATAGTGATTGAGTATTGCGGCTAGAAAGGCTGAAAGTAAGGAAGTAAGGATACAGAATTGATTAGTCCGCTCCCGAGCTACATCTGGCTTATGTGCTGAAAAGACAACCACAGTGATTAAATGTTTCTGTCGTGTTTTCTTGATCACATTCTAAATGAAGGTAATAAAAAGCGATGGAACGCAGTGATATAGAACCCTTATGTGTAAACAAAAAAGGACACAGGCGGTGGATATGGACATAATACGTTCGGCATTATTCAAACACAACCGAAGCTCAGGAGAAGGGGGAGGTTAAAAGAGACGATAAGTCCTTGAACAAAGGGTGTCGCTTTAGCCGACTTTTCGACGGGTGGTCTTGTCATCTTCAAGGCACCAACCTGCCTTGAAGTAGATTACACCACCCGTCGAAAAGTCGGCTAAAGCGAAATGCCAATTGTTCAAAGACTTCTCGTCTCTTTGCAGCATTATGTAGTACAGCCCTACATAACGCAATGTATGCCGCAGGTTTACACAGTGATGTATCGTAACGCACTTGGTTGGCGTCGGTGCATGACTTGCTGTACGAATTACAGTGTGATTCTGCGTGAATAATTGCATGAATTACTCTGCGATTCTGCGCATCTGCCACGCAGTATTAGATGTGTTAACGTGACTCCTAGCACTACATGACGCCTGTACCGGTTTCCTTTTTTTTTCTAAGCAGTTTCGAGCCCTGTGGTAGAACACCTGACTGCCATGCGGAATGCCTCGGTCCGATTGCTACTTTAATTGCCGATTTCTATTATTTCCGTCCATCGCGATTTGTCGCTCACAGCCGACGCAACCGATGCCGAGATTTCTGTGACGCGGCCTGTTTCACGCTACGGCGCTAATATTGCAAACGAACGGGGCAATTCTGGAATCACTACAAAAGTCTGAGGCGTAAAACTTTTACGAGTGTGGTTAAGTGGGGGCGGCATACGAGAACAAACATGCAGGACTTGCATCAGCAGGAGTGACGCTCGAAGCCACTAATTGAAGTTACAGGCTCTATACGTGCCCAGTATTGACTTGGGAGTATCGTAAAAGAAATCGCCGAACGCTCACGCCCGTGAGTCGTTATCCAGGCAATGTCGAACCGCCCCTGGCTGCGCCGTTGTGACGAGCACCACGCCCGCGCATTACGTCGCACTAATAGCCAAGCTCCCCTTCGCAACGGCGTCACGATTCACCACTGAAGTGTCCCGTGCGACGGGGCAAAATCCCCTGATTATCAACCCGCTGCACGCCCAGCTCTTACGCGAACTCAATGGTTCAGACCCGGAGGGGTGTGAACACCGTGCCTCATGGGGAAACCACCAACACTCTGCGGAGCCTACGAGACGCGCAATCGATTCTATGGAGAAACCCTCAACTTTAGAGCACGTGAGCTTGCACCGCGAGGTTCGTTTGCTGGGATATAAGCTAATGAAATATTCACAAATCTCTCACCCGCTCACTTGTGCCCACTTCCTTCCCTGCCAGAGTCATTGCTCATTATCTCCCGGAGACTCCCAAGCGCAGAACACTAAAAGCGTCTGCTCCAGCTCCCGACACACAAACCGTCCCCTACTTTCCGGTGCACCGTATTTTCAGTGTTAAGCCGATATAAACATCCGGGTTTCTTTCTCCCAGAACCAATAAGCGGTTCACTAAAGCGGACCGTTTCCACGTGTGTTTCATCGTCTCGCTTATCGGGGAACGTGTAAAGAAACCGCCACTTTCCATCGGCGCACGGAAACGAAATACGTGCTCGGAATCTGCCCTGCGCGGCATTGCCCTACTTATGCAAAGTGCCACGTGCCGCCGCTACCCTGCTACTATTTTCTGAGTCACGCGTGTCTACGTCTGAGTCAGACATGGGGGTAAGTGCGCCCGCGTTGATTACCAGCTCGTCTCTACAACAAGTACCGTCGCGAAGGGCCAAAACATACTCAAGTATTCTCTGGCTGCAATGGCTAGCGCGAACCAGTGATTCCAACCAAATTTTCGAAAATACCATACGTCACGGTCAAAATTACCCTACTTATCCCTACGCAGCTTTTTTATTACCCTACATTTTACCATACGCATAAAATAGAAAGTTGGGCGAGTTGGTGCATTTTCATATTTAAAGAAAAGCGGCGCACAAAAAGACGAAGACATAGACAAAGTGTGTGGTTCTCTTCTTTGTCTTCGTCTTTTCATGCGCCGCGCTTTTCTTTAAATATGAATACGCGGCAGCTCAACAATATATATATATATATATATATATATATATATATATATATATATATATATAGAGAGAGAGAGAGAGAGAGAGAGAGAGAGAGAGATAAGGTTCACCTGGTGGTAATAACCAGTTTGCTCACCCTGCACAGGGGTAGGGAAATAGGGGTCAGAAAATAAAAATAACAAAAAATGCACACATGCACACACATGCAGGACGTTCCTATCAGGGTGGTTCTGATAGACCGGTTGAACGCAGAAAGCGCAGTAGCGCCTACACAGCCATCTTATGTGACGTTAAGTCCTGTCGATGGCGCAGGACTCTTCCTTCCGAAAGAGCTCGGCCGTCCAATTTATCGAGCGTGTTGCAACGCAACTATCTCTGCGAACAGTACTGTGGACAGTCGCACAAAATATGCTGAATCGTCGCATCACTTCCGCAGTGGTCACAAGCTGCGGTGTCGGCCATTACTATGCGGAAGACGTACCGTAGGTAAATGCGACAAACAATCATAACCTGCACAGAAGGGTAGCGTCACCTCGGCGAAGTCCTGGAGGAATATAGTAGTACAGACTCTATGTCCCTGTACGATATACAGACGTGTGGTGGTGCTGAAGTGGTAGCGGCTTCAGCGGTTTGAAAATTAGTTTCGAAGGGAGGCTAAAGAACGTGCAAGACAACACATAGGAAGAGAAAGCATTCAGGTATTTGTGTCGGAAAAGCGTTGACTCACAGCTGCAAAAATAAAAAGATAACTAGGAGACTCAGCAGAAAGTATACACTGGCAGTGTAAGTGACATGGTAAGAAAGAGCAATAAGCGAAACGTCATAGAGGCGGAAAGATGTGTTGGACAGCAGCGATGGAAAGGAAACCGGCTCTGGGTTACTATACCGAAAAGGTAAAGACGAAATAAGCAGGGATACATCTCGCTCTAATGCCAGGGCAAGCGCTTTGCTGTTTGAAGCGAGGTCATGTTGTCTTAGTACGCGTAGTTATAAATCGAAATTAGATAAAGGAGAGAAATGCACATGCGTGGGGAAGGTGAGGTAACGACGCAGTATGTTTTAATTTAATGTGGAGATATATACCAGGGTGTATGTTAAGGCGCTAGCATACATGAAGCCTTGGGTTTTAGGGACCACATTAGAAAGATACACACAGGTCGGTGATATAGATACTTAAAAGAGGACTACAGGATCGCAGGTGGAAAAGCAAGCAGAAAGCAAAAAATATGCAAGAAAACTGAGGTTAATCTGCGATATGGCGCAGAAAGTAGGGCTGTGAATATACATCGTTTTTTTAGAGGAAGATAAGCTTAATTCAGCGCACAAGATTAGGCCGTAATAATAATAATAATAATAATAATAATAATAATAATAATAATAATAATAATAATAATAATATAATATTAATAATAATAATAATAATAATAATAATAATGACGATGACGATAATCCAACGTTTATTTAACGTGCCCAGGAACAACCGTAAGGTCTTTGTACTGGCGCAGGGAAAAAAAACAAAAAAACAAAGGCCAACATTCATATTAAAATATCAGGGATAAGAAACGTTATAAAACTGCACATATACAACTATGCGCAGGAAAAAAAAAGACAACGGTGTACGAGGCTATGTAAGTACAGTAGAAAGCTCGGAGCAGAACAACGACTGGGAGCTGTGAAAAACATCGAGTTGCAAAAAGTAAGCATTGTAAAGACGTTGTATCCTGCCAAGGGTAGAATGTTCACAGAGGCAGGCGGTTACATGAAAACCTCTATTCTCTCTGGTCAGCTTACGTGGAATTCGGAAATTAAGACAGTTGAGCAGTACAGGGCAAGATATGATACCATGCACAAGCTTGTGAAGAAATAACAGATCAGCGCGATTTCGTCGGCAGCAAAGTGATGGCAATGATAATAATCCAGCAGCGTTAGAACGAGATCCAGAGTCATTTCTAGCGAAACGATGGTTGTAAATGCTTGGGAATTTTTTCTGGACTCGCTCAATGGCGTTGCTGCTGGAATTAGGAATGCCATTCCAGATCACAGATGCATACTCAGGTTGAGGAAGACATTGCGCGGTGTACAATTTTCGGAAGGGCATAGGAGAACGGAATTCTCTAGACATACTGCGAACACAGCCTAGGGTGCGAAGACCCCGCAAAGCAACACGCTTAGCGTGAGCAGAAAAGTGTAAGGTGCTATCAAAAAGAACACCTAGATCATTGATCTCACATACCTTACACAACGACACAGAATTGACAGAATATAAAAATGGCACACTAGATGTTTTTCGATTGAAACTCATTACCTTGCTTTTTGAAATATTTAGGGAGAGGTTATTGCTCCTGCACCATTCAGGAAAAGAACACAAATCAGATTGCAGCAAGCGACAATCGATAACTGAATGAATTTTTTTAAATATCTTTAAGTTATCGGCATACAAAAGGAAAGAAGAATTCCGAATGACAGAAGAAATATCATTAACATAAATTAAAAAGAGGAGTGGGCTCAATACCGACCCTTGTGGAACCCCACTAGTAGCTTTATACAAAGAGGACGTTTGGCCATTAACGGCAACATAACATGATCTATCAAGAAGATAGCTATGGAGGAGATTCACAATTGAAGAATCAGCATCAAAGTGTGCAAGTTTATCCACAAGCAGCGAATGGCTGACAACGTCAAAAGCTTTGCTGAGGTCACAGTAAATAGCGTCAACCTATCCTCTCTGCGAAATAGGCGTGGAGACTTGCATCATGAAACTGGCAAGATTAGTGACAGTTGAGCGGCCAGCGAGAAACCCATGCTGATTCACTCACAATCAATGAATTTTGTACATCAAAAGACAGTATTTTGTGAAGAGCAAGCTCAAAGATTTTGGATGCGGCACAAAGAAGGGAAATAGGGCGGTAGTTCGAGACGTCACTTTTAGAGCCAGACTTGAATACTGGGAAAACACGAGCAGTTTTCCACATGCTAGGAAAAGTTGAAGCACGCAGACACTTATTAAATATGGTAGTCAATACTGGTACAAGTATAATGCCATAGGCTTTTAGTATGGCAGAGGGGATGCCGTCTGGGCCAGCTGAAAAGGATGGTTTCAGGCGCTTAATGCATTCTGAAATGGAATCTTCATCTAGGGACACAGCATCAGCTGTGCCAACTGCCTTAACCTGTCGACCGTTACTAGCTACAGAGGCTGGAGACTTATAAACAGACGAGAAATGCATGGCAAAACAGCAACGGCTTGAACTTCTACTCCATTTGGGTCCAGTATCCTGAAGGACTCGCCACTTTTGCTCGACCATTTGCGCACATACTTCCAAAACTCAGCCGGCCTGTCAGACGCGCTTTTTTCTAAAAATGAAATATATATACTGTGATCCCGTTTATAAAGGCGTTTACAAAGAGTACGAAAACTACAGAATTCTTTCTTCAAATGAGTTGATGGAGAACATTTATACTTCCTGTGTGCACGATCTTTATGTTTCAGTGCACTTATGAGTTCTGATGAGAACCAGGAGGGATATTTACAATGATTAGGCGTATACTGGGGAATGAACTTGCGCATGCTGGTCAAGATAAGTTCCGATAATAATAATAATAATAATAATAATAATAATAATAATAATAATAATAATAATAATAATAATAATAATAATAATAATGAGCGTAGTGGTGTGCAGCTCACCGCGGCATTATAAAAAAAGGGAATGCTCCTTGATCCGTCCATTCACTGTCATCGAAAAAACGCGCATGATCCCTTATGCATTCGCCTAAGATCACTGGAATGCGTAAGGCATTTTCTTTTTCTTCTTCTTCTTCGCAGTCGGTTGTATTGATCTACCCACCCTCGAAACATTTCTGCCCCTAGCGTGGTTATGCACTGCCTCCGGGATCGGAGGCATTGCAAGCTTTCTGCTGCTCACATGGCTCCGGGACCGGCCCACCTAAGAACAAGTGACAATGTCATGCGATGATGCCATCATTTACGCCACATTCTGATGTTACAGTGACGTCACTATGAATTCATGATAAAACACGATGACGTCATGAGGCTAGGTTTTTATATCATGATGATGTTTTGCATCGCTCGCGTTGACGCCGACGGTCAGTTTTAGTGTTTGATGAGGTCTCTAAGGCTTTCGCCTTAAAGGGACACCAAGTGTAACAAGAAGTTAGGGTGGACTGATAAATTGCACTCTGAAAACTTTAGTGTCGTCAATTTCGCCAATGTAGGTTTGGTAATAGATGATAAAATCAACGTCAAAAGTTTCACTCTTAAATTTCTCGCCAGAATCTCCGATGTTACTGAATCTACGATGTTACGTCACTGAATTCAAAGTGTGGCACAACAAAATTTCCTGAAACTTGGTATATTAAGTCTCTGGCTCCGTCAGAGGACAATGTACTTCATTTTTAGCCATTAGGAAGTACGTAGAGCCTGGTAGAAGCAGTCAAAATCGATGACCTCACGGCGGCTGGTGCGGGAACTCCAAGGTGGCGTCGTCACTCACATTTTCCGTTTTCGCGTTTTCTCGCTGACCCAACGTCTTCTCGCAGCATTCATGATGTTTTCGGTAGCGCGAAAGAGTAAGTTACTAATACGAGAAAAATTGCTGTTCTCTTTAGTGTACCTCTCATAAATGGAACCAACCGCCATCGCAAAATTTAAACGCCCCTCCACGCAACGAATGAATGGGAGACGATGGAGAGAGAAAAAAAACGATCCATTAGGAAAAAACAACAATTCTAGCACAGGGATGTGCGACGTATTGTCGTTCGTCTCTGCCCTATGCTGGTGACATGTTAATTAAGACTTCCATTTTTATTCAAAAAAAGGATTTCGTTTTCGGATATCTTTATGAATGTAACCCTCGGAAATGTCACGCGGATCGTCTTCGTTTTTCGCTGATTGACGACCTGCACAGTGTGGAAATTACCCTACTTCTCATAAGAATATAAGTATTACCGCCCTACTACACCACGCTGGCCCAATACTTCCGACATTACCCTAGAAGTAGGGTAATTGCCCCACGGCTGGCAACCCTGGCGCGAACACTTTTTTGAGAGCGAACTCTACAGTGGGCAACGTAACTGTGTAAACGTGAAAACTGCGCTTTAAGCTTCCAGCAGGAGCGTGCTATCAGACAGTTCACCTTTCACTGATAGGAAAAACAACAAGAAATTTATTTATTTTATATCTGGGGTTTAACGTCCCAAAACCACGATATGATTTTGAGGGACGCCGTAGTGCCGGGCTCCGGAAATTTCGACCTCCTGGGGTTCTTTAACGTGCACCTAAAATCTAAGCACACGGGCCTCAAACATTTGCGCTTCCATCGAAAATGCAGCCGCCGCGGCCGGGATTCGATCCCGCGACCTTCGGGTCAGCACTCGAGCGCCATAACCACTAGACCACCGTGGCGGGGCAGAGCAAGAAAAGACAATAATTATTTTGTTTTATTGTGGTTATTGTGGAATAGTTTAACTAAAATTCTTATTGCCGCCGATGAAAGCAGCCATTGTGCCTGGCTTTATAACACTACTAAACTTCCAAAATGAGAGGCCTAACACTGTTGATGAAATAAAGAAAAGACTCGCAGGGTTCATCATGCATTTGCCTAAAACGACTCGGAGGTGAAACGAATCCGGAGCGGCTACTTTACTGTGAACTTTTTTATGTCAGGCGAACGCCACCTTTTATATTGCTTGTACTCATGCGAACGCCGCAAAGATGATGTGTACGCGCAGCTCATGTGCCTGGACCATGTGTGATACGCAGCACATCAATATAGTTTTATTTTTAAATCAGCCAGTTACACCAACCAACGTGGAACGAGGTACGATAACAGCATTGACATTTCCTTGTCGTATGAAACGACAATATTTTTCACAACACTTGCTCTTATGCAATCTTAAAGATGGTTTACTTGCATTCGAACGTACAGTAGCAGTGTTGGGAAAACTGAGGTCGTGTGAATCATGGCGTCATCCCACATATTCGATTTTCTCTGGACTTTAGTAATACTCATCCACAAATGCAGGGCTGAGCCCCATGTGCTCGTGTAATGTGTTCACTAAGCCTATACACGAAACAATAGAATCTCCCATTCGTGTACATGTCTGCCTTCTTTACCAAGTCAGCAGGCTGGTTAGCTCCCCCGTATAAAAGAAGGCGGCCACAAGTACTCGGAAGCGATGATAATCGAAAGCTATCCATGCGAAGACGTGATTTCGCTACTGCGTTGAAAGCGGTAAAGCGTCGAAACCACCCAGCGCCATCGATATAGCCGTCTTCACCCACCATCCGCCTATTCGAAACAGATTTTTACGCGGCATTGGAGTACGGACCATAAACGGCTTCTCCCGACTCGACCATCTGGGACAACGAGCGATCAATACCTACCGAAGCAAAGGAACAGCGCTTCCTAGCGTTGAGGTTGTGATTCTGTATTTTTTTTTTTTGCTACACATAAAAGAAGGCGAGATGAAAAAGTTATTTTTTTCCAGAAAAGCGTGGAATGTGATGAGTGGAGACGTGAGAAGAATGAGTTTTGGAGCACAACTTCTACAAGGAACGGTCTTGTCGAATATCGGCACTCTGACAAGTGGAGGTAACGTTAGCAATAGAGAAATGAGAGAGAGAGAGAGGGATACGAAAAGGAAAGGCAGGGAGGTTAACCAAGCTTTGGCTCGGTTGGCTACCCTAAAATTGGGGTGGGGGAAGGGGAAATAATGGAAAGGAAAGGGTAGAGAACAACGAAGAAGAGTAAGAGCTTTCCTAGCGGCGTAAGCGCTGAATTCAATCTTCATCAAAAATTTGGAAAGAAGGTTTCCCCAAAGACTTCTACCAGAATTCAACTGGGACAATTAACATTATCCACCGATGGCAGGAGCCTTGGGATAGACAGACCACTTGCTCGCCACACAGCAATACCTAATCTATAACGTGCACATATTGGTCAGCGCAACTTATGAGTTCCATTCATTGCTTCTCTGTTGCTCTTTGACAAAACTGTTTCATTCGTTCGGTATGAAATCGTAAGGAGAAGGGTGGTCATTGGTGACTAGCACTTTGTATTGTTCAATGTCCTGGCGCTTCATCTGTCATACGCATGATGAGAAGGGTGGGGAGCTGGGGAGCTATGCCTCTTTCATAAGAGGCAATAATAATATTATTGTCTGGGGTTTAACGTCCCAAAACCACGATATGATAATGAGAGACACTGTAGTGGAGGGCTCCGGAAATTTCGACCACCTGGGGTTATTTAACGCGCACCTAAATCTAAACACACGGATCTCAAACATTTTCGCCTTCATCGAAGATGCAGCCGGCGCGGCCAGGATTCGATCCCGCGACCTTCGGATCAG
Organism: Rhipicephalus sanguineus; assembly: GCF_013339695.2. NCBI lineage: Eukaryota > Metazoa > Arthropoda > Arachnida > Ixodida > Ixodidae > Rhipicephalus > Rhipicephalus sanguineus. Next base: position 61,859,824 of record NC_051180.1, on the reverse strand, counting down.
CAGTCGAGCGCAATAACCGCTAGACCATCGTGGCGGGGCTCTTTCATAAGAGGTGCCGCTGTGCTTCAACTAGGACAAGTTAGTATGGCACACTGCGCAAGGTGCGTGCCCGTATCGTGCTCCTGTGGCTATTGTCTGTATGCACCTCTGCAGCACCTCTTCAGTACTTCATAGGACATTCCGAATATAGCTTGCATTAGGCAGTCATCCACGTAAAACAGCAATATTTCGTTTTTGTTTTTACTCTACAATGGTTAGGTTTCCTGACCCACGTTGATTTTTAGTGACATGAACTAATCTATCTATCTATCTATCTATCTATCTATCTATCTATCTATCTATCTATCTATCTATCTATCTATCTATCTATCTATCTATCTATCTATCTATCTATCTATCTATCTATCTATCTATCTATCTATCTATCTATCTATCTATCTATCTATCTATCTATCTATCTATCTATCTATCTATCTATCTATCTATCTATCTATCTATCTATCTAATCTCGTTCCCCGCATCCTTCTTTATCTTTTGTTACATTTATTGCCTTTTTCATGTACTGTTCCTTGGGGAATAGAGGGAGCAGAAACTGGCACGAAAGAAAACAAAACACCCTTTTCGCGCTATTCCTTCAAACACTTTTTCGAAGTTATTCAGTCTATCCGCATTGCCATATTAAGGAACGGCCGCTGATCACCGCTCTTCCGCGAGTGAACATGAAACCATTTCTAACAATGGCACTAACAGCACCCTTAGCGCTCTTTCAGTTGTCGGATGCAAACATTGTGAGAAGGTGCATTGAAATTCACACGTGCGGGATTAGGTAAAAGCTAGTTCGTGCAATGTGAGAGGAATGAGAAGTTGGGCTGTGGCCATAGTGGACGCATATGTCTGCATATCCACGCACATTTTAGAGCGCAGCTCTTAGGCACCCGTTCCTGCTTTGAGAGGCGTCGCCGTCACCGTTGCCATGGCCGTCGCCGTCGGTGGCGCAACCGATAGACATGAAAAATTAACTGTTAGACAATAAAAATAAAACGAGAAAAAATACCCTGGAACGAATCGGACTTGAACCCGCGCACTCTGGGTGGCAGTCGAGTATTCTACCACAGAGACCCCCTGGTGCTTGAGGGGCAATTGAAAAAAAGACCCTATACAAGCATTATGTCGGGCAAGGAATCGCGTTAACCTATTTATTATAGCGTGGCAGAAGAGTAAAATAACAACTGGTCATCACACAATGGTAATTGCGCAACGAGTGTGTGGTTTATTGCTTCCCACCAACTGCAATGTTGTTGTTGTTGTTGTTGCTGTTGTTGTTGTTGTTGTTCCTCAGACATTTGGCGCAACCCACTTCGAGGGATAGGCCAGGATTGCTCAGCCATAATTCTTCATTGGCATCAGCCATATGCAGCATCAACAAAGTGCACATAACACCTTACAGAGGTGTAGCGGGTATCTGACTTATCCGCATAATGACGAATAATGGCGTAGTGGGTGCTGTCGTACTGCACAAAAACTACGATTTATGGCGTAGTCGATACCTTGTGGAAAGTCAAAACTTCATACAGAGTTGGCCTTGCCCCAACAAGAAGCTGCGCTAAGAATTTGCATTTTGCAGCATAGCAATCGTTGGTGAATTTTTTAGGTTCAGCTATACCCATAGCCTCCAAAATTGCAACGTCAAGGAGTCACCTGAGAAATGAGGAAACCTAAGTACTAAAAGACCACATGCAACGTAATGGCATGCAACTAATAATAATATCTGGGGTTTAACGTCCCAAAACCATGATATGATTACGAGGGATGCCGTTGTGGATGGCTCCGGAAATTTCGGCCACCTGGGGTTCTTTAACGTGCACCTAAATCTAAGTACATGGGCCTCAAACATTTTCGCCTGCACCGAAAATGCAGCCGCCGCGGCCGAGATTCGATCCCGCTACCTTCGGGTCAGCAGTCGAGCGCCATAACCACTAGACCACCGTGGCGGGGCAGTGGCATCCAACTCATTTGTTTTAGTAAACTTCTTCGAAAAGAAAATGGGTGTTTTTGTTCATGTCCTTTTTTTTCGTCTGTGTTTTGCCGACAGCCCTTTGCTGTCTCGCTCCCTTGTCCTGTCTATCTATTGACGAGCCAAGAGTGGTCTGCCCATTAGCTTCACGCAAATTAGTTTACATTGCTCCGCAAACAGAAACCTACTCGGTTTTGTCATTCTTTATCATTCCGCATTTTGTTTTTTATAGTGTTTTTCTTGTTGACATGCCTCACTGGAGGTACACAATCAATGGCACGATTCCTCAGCGCAACTGACCTCCTCAGTTTGAGCAAATGTCGAGAGTTCACGGCGGACCTAATGTAATTAAGCTCTTTGTCCAAAATGAAAAGTTCTGGAAAGTACAGCATGTAATTGCGGAGTTCAATTACACATCATGTTGTCTTTCTGTGGCGTTGCTGGTGGTGATGATGTTGCCACGGGCGGGGTTAGCCTGGCAGACCTGGCCGGCAATTTCTCTGCCTGAGCGACTATTTCCATGTAGTACGGCTCACCATACATCGCTTAAACCTGTCTCTCATAGAAAACTTACAAGTATAGTGGCCACGTCCTTGCGCATCACCCACACTCCTGCCGGAAACACGACGTCTTCGCAGCATCCGTGGGGAAACCCTCTTTTCATACTGTCCATTAGTCATGCCCTTTCAGAACAAAGACGCTTACAGGACCAGATATAATGATATATATCCGAAACTTCATTGCACTCAATTCACAGCGGGGAAGGAGCGCCCTTTATTTTAATAACCATGCAGGAGTGCAGGCCGATCTCGTTCTTTTTCTGTACAGCGGGGTTGACTCGGCGCGACTAAGGCCTCTTGTGACACAGGGCTGATGGGGCGAATTCGATAACGAGGGAAAATGGCATCGAGTTGTCTCTTTCGGTAGTTGCTGGTTCATAGGAGCTCTGACTGTCAGTTGCCTTGAAAGTGCATCATTGGCTAGAGCATCTGCCCTTTCGTTGCCCGCTGACACCAACATGTGAAGGTATCCTCTGGAATGTTATCTTAATGCCTTCTTCGGTAGCGTCTTTCAGCTATGCTAGTGACTGGCGGCAGAACTTGCTTGTGGGGGTCCCTCGAGAAAGTTGTCGCATTGCCGACTTACAGTTCGTTAGAATTACAGCTTGTTGGGCGGGTGCATTCTTCATTTGTGAAGAGCATTCTTTTCCCCCTGCGCATTACCAGTCCGCGTTGGCCTTTACTCTCTCTCGCCCTCCATAAAGGTGGGCGAGAGAGTTGTGCGTCTGGGAAAGTGTTTATAATTGGCTACATTTTCGCTCTCCCCAAGGATTAAGACTTTCTTTTGCAGTCTAGGCATCAAAAAGACAAAGCGTTTGTTCGTAAGGGATCTGTTTCTTTCACTGACAACCTTCGCTAACTATACGCTTATCTCCGACGTTACAATCGGTTAGCCATCTTTGACAAGGGAAGACGTTTTTCAATGTACAGATCGTTCAAAGAAAAGAACGATATATGAGAGAGCGGATGATATAGGGTGCGATCTGTGCTATATCGTTGTAGAGTTACTGTAAATTCTATACAGTAACTCGATGTCGTTGTTTTCTTCAGACGTTCTGCGAGCTGAAACAAGTTTTTCCTTGTCAAAGATGTATTATCAACCAGCCTAAGCAGCCACTTTGGTGTGCCTATCCGCCCTTTTGAACAGTCTAGCTTAAGGACATCGCAAGTAAGGAGTAAGGTTCTAGATTCACATCAAAACGTAGCTGCCCATTTGGACAAATAGAGCACAGCACTTTGCACACATCCGACCGCAGAGCTTTCTCAACCTTGGAGTGTCTGCACAACTTTCAATAATTCCTCTCTGTCACGCTCATGGAAATTACTTTCACAAAATTTATGGGCTCGTACTTTCCGCGTGGGATCATTTTTTTTTCTTCTTACTACCGGACAAGCCTTGATCTAGTCCCAACTTTATTGTGACGTTTGTGTTCATTGCGCCTGCTGAAATGCATAAACATAGTCAGTACTAGATCGGGAAAAATTCTCATTTAAAGTAGGGCTTAATGTAATCACTTACATCAGGCTGGTGGTGCCACCATTAAGGGATGTGCCCACATAAACCAATGGAGGAGCAAGCGCACGACAAATCATGCGAGAAATCTTCCATACTTCTCATTTCCTGTCAGCCGATGGTGTCGTCTTTTAAGCATTCCGCATGTGCCTTCTCGGCTAATACGCAACTCGAAAAAAAAAAACAATACAAGTAATAACACGAAAAAAGCACATGTGTGTGCCATAGAATAGTATGGAAAAAAAAGACATCAGGCGCGTCACACACTACAATCTAGACTGCTGTCTTCATAAGCGCTGAGACACTGCCCACTTTCTAAGATGCCTAAGCAAATTGACTCTGTCAGTGTTCAACAAATGGAAAGGACAAGCGAGATCAATGAGAAAGACAAGCAATAACAAAACAAACTAATTCGTTCAACTGGTCGATGTCAAACTCGATAGGCATTACGGCAAGTAAGTGGGTCATGGAGAGAGAAAGAGAGAAAGGCAAAGGATAGGCAGGGAGGTTTACCAGGTTGCACCCGGTTTACTACACTACACGGGGGAGGAGGAAAGGGATGGAAAAAATTAGAGAAAGGCGGGTCGTGAGTGCACAGAAAGGTAAGCAAGTAAGAAAATGAACAAGCAAGACTCTGAACTTGAAGCTAGGCTTACTGTCCCAGTATTAACTATAAAAACCACACTCTGCAGACAATGTCCAGGTATTTCAAAACACACTTGAGCTTACAATAGTGCGAATAACGTTCTCAGCTCACTTTCGTTATTTTCCAGGTTTTTATTGTTTTATCCTGCACACTAGCAGTATAACAAAAGAAGTCACTGTTTCGCCGCATGGGCGAAGCAATGAATGCGATAGCAAGAAATTAATGCTATACGAAGTGAGGCTCGCCAATAGATACTCTCAGTTTGAACAGCGCTCCTGTTGCAAAGGCGGCCGAAGCAGCGAAGGAAACTAGCGTGCTTCAAGTGTCGAGCTGCGACACTTCATAGTTCGCGCTCATCTGTTCGTTCGTTCAGCGGCGTCCCTGCTCGAGTGACTTCCGTACGCTCCGTACCATGAGCGCGGACATCACGGTGAAAGTTTGAGACATTACTCTTCCCCTCACCACGAGAAAACCGCGCGAGCAGACAGCGGAAGGGCAAGGTTCTCCATGCGTAAATATAAGAAGAAGCGAGCGAGCTCGCCGACGACTTTTAAATGCGCATGTCGCGCTCCTAGCGCCATCTCGCTGGTAATGAAGAAACGCTTATTATCGCCTGCCGTCTCTGAGTCCGTTCAGCGGAAAAAGGGTGTGTATATAACGCTCGCCGTTAGCTACGTGGAGGACCTGCGTTTCGTGGCATAGTGGATAGCGCCACTCGCTGCGGAGCAAGAGGTCCCTGGTTCGATTCCGCGCTTCGGAAGCATTTTTCTGAATTAATTTTCTTTGGGGCTTTTATATATATATATATATATATATATATATATATATATATATATATATATATATACATACTTATACATATACGGTGCATGACGGCGGCGACGGCGATGGCAAAATCCAGCCGAGACTGTCCATATAATTGCTATCGCAATAGAAAGCTCGAAAAGCTTTGGTAAGATCAGCCCTCGTAGCACCGCAGCACTGAGCTGTATCCGCTTGTCGGTAATGAGTGAGCGACGAGGCGCTGATTATCGGCATTTTTGTCCGCTTTCTACTGGAAGATACCATCCAACTACAGTTGATCTTCGATGTTATTGTTAAGAACACGGTTTCAACTTTTCTTCGTCAACTAAAACCTTACTATCGTATATAATATGCTTAAATAACCTTTGTTAGCAAGGCTGGCAGATTCATCGTACATGGATTGCTAAGCCAAAAGTGAAACCAGTTGACATGAATATTGATTTGTGCTCCGACGTTCTAATTTAGCAAAATTGCAGATAATCAGCTTCCTAGTGCACAACGTGCTCTCGCAAATCGTCATTACGAAAGTGTCGATCTTGCACTCATGTGGAGCAGTCGGCGATAATTTGTCTGTCCTGCATTTTTTGGCTTTGCGCCAAGCGTTACGAGATGGATCAACGTGTTTTTGTACGTGTAGTAGCTATGTACACATCGTGGGCTTACCAGGTACGTCGACTACCCTGGTGTTTAAAGGGTAACTTATGGTCTTAACGTACGCGCTCACATTTGAGCACAGACGTCAGTATTATCGAAACGAAGTGCAATTTACGGTGCGATGATGCGCACGTCATACGTAGCTCTCGTTAGTGCATTCCTCCGGGGTCGAGCAACGCTTGGATATAGCTTGCTGAATCATAGGAATGCAAAGGTAATGTTTATTAAGCTGCTATAAAAGAGGAGCTAACACTGGAGCCGCAGTTGACGTTAACCTGACATGACGCCTGTATATAGGAGTACATATGCAATGTTTATTGCTTTTTAATAAAAATTAGATAGCGAGCACTGCAACCACAATTGACGTTATACCGACATTACGCCTGCAATGGGTCTTTTTCCAAAGCAGTTCCAAAACCTAGCATCGCTCCGTGGTAGAGTACCGGACTGCCACGCAGAATGCTTGGGTTCGATTCCTGCTGGGACCCTTACTTTTATTGGCATTCGTCGGGTCAACGCTGCCGGTGTTGGTTTTTCGATACGCCGTCGCACGGTTGAGAGCGATGCGCACGGGGCCCAATTATGATATCGCGTTCTACTCTTAAGTGTGAAGCTCACGCGTCCTTCAAGTTTTTGTGCTGAAACACTTTGTTCGTCTATATTTCTCTTATATTTACATGTGCTTCCTATTCCTACGGCACTGTGTTTTCTGTTCACTACTGCTGACATGTCTTGAGTGTTGATTCCATAAAGCGCTCTTGCAGTGTCCCTATCAGGCCTGCTGGCATATTCCTTTCTTGTCTCCTAAGCTTCGTATTGTTTTCCATTGTTTTATATATGCTATCATCTGTGATGAAAGTGGGTATTAAGGTACTTTTGAAGACTTGCCATAATTATTTATTGCTATAGCAATTATATCGACACTCTCGGTAGATTTTTGCGTCACCGTCACCGTTATGTCCCGGATATGTATATGTATGTATATATACATAAAATGAGAAAAAAACATCCGTAGTGTGCGACCGGGCATTAGAACCTGCGACCCCTCGCTCCGCAGCACCCTGCATTAGACAATGACGCCATACGTCATTCGTTCTAAAGGATACTAACGGCAGAATACAAACGTATGAGGCGTTGGGTGAAACGCACGGGACGCTACACGCGGCGAAACTGAAATAATGTGAAACGCGGGCAATGCTGCAGCGTTGCCCACGCTGCGTTTGCGTTGTATCGCTGGCGACCCAAGCTCGTTTTCCATATTGGGGTTAGGGTGCCTTGATGCGCACATATCGAGGCACACTAATTGGGGTTGTAACGCCGCGCCACTCGTGGCAAGTTGGCTAGGGAAAAAGAAGAGCGTCCCGTGGCTCGTGGTGGCGCGAGCTAGTGGGAACGCTTTCGCTCTTGTAGGCGTATGCCACAAGAGGGAAGAAATGAGATGGCTGAACCAGAATCACGGTATATATTTTAAACCGTGACCAGAATCCTGAGGCTGAAATTACAACGCAAACACACAAGACACCCACAAAGAAAAGAAACGTACGACACAAGCGCTGACTTAACTGCTTTATGCTGCCGTACGCCAATGCATACATAAGCCCAAGGCAACCTTTCCGCGTATGCGCACACAACAATAGCTGTAAATGAAAACGTGAAGCTAGGTTTATTAGTGTATTAGATACGCGAAGACATTAAATCATATTCAGATGGGTGGAGGGACAAAGAAGAAGTACGGAGGACAAAGGAGTCCATTTGCACTGCAATTTTAGCCTCAGCAATATGTACTAGTTAGGCCCAAGTGAAGTTTTATTATTGTTACCAGAACCGACGCCAGCAGGAGGAGTATACAACGTTATTAAAAAGAAATTTCAGGGGTTTGGAGTTGACCGCTTGTCTGCGGCAACCTCTTCTGCCCATGCAATTACTGCTGAACGCGAGCCGTGGCTTCACATGCCACTGCCAAGCACAGTCTTTATTTTCTTTTCTTGATGTGGCGCGCTCTCCGGTTTTGTTCGCCGCCCAAAGGAGGGCGCTACAGGGTCTCGGGACGTAAAGTCCCTGAAAAATAACTAAAGTAGCGCCAACTGCGTCCCTTCGCCTCTGCCTCCTCTCCTCGCAGCTACATCAGCGCCTCTAGTGTGTCCTCCGGGAAACTACGAATTTTACCTGCTGTAGTGAAAACACCTTCTTTCTGCTGTTGTACCGGTGATTGCTGCCACTGGCACAACAGGTCGGCATCCCGAGGCATCCAGAACCACCGTACGAACTGAATAAGGCGTGGTCGACCACGCACCGTGCACCGATCAAGTAAACAGCCGAGACCGAGACGCGGACGAACAGGATGGCGTTCACACAACCTTCTGAAAAACTAGTGCGCCACTCTTAAAAACTGGCCATTTCTTAACGCCGCCGACTCTTCAGTGGCGCTTCAGTGGCGCCGCGGCCGGGATTTGATCCCGCGACCTTCGGGTCAGCAGTAGTGGTTATGGCGCTCGACTGCTGACCCGAAGGTCGCGGGATCAAATCCCGGCCGCGGCGGCTGCATTTTCGATGGAGGCGAAAATGTTTGAGGCTCGTGTACTTAGATTTAGGTGCACGTTAAAGAACCCCGGGTGGTCGAAATTTCCGGAGTCCTCCACTACGGCGTCTCTCATAATCATATGGTGGCTTTGGGACGTTAAACCCCAGATATTATTATTATGCCATCAGGAGCGAGCACTTTTGCCTACTAAAACGTTATATACCGTACAATTTTATACTGTCGGACACCATGAAAAGACGCCACTTGCTTCGGTATACATTACATTGCCGTATTTATCGCTATTAGGAGCTGGCTCACCACGTTCTTAAGCTGGGGCGAAGTTCCGCGATGTAACATGCATCCATCTATTCAAAGGGCTGCAGAACGCGAAGAGGAACGCTACGCGCGTCGTGTCTTCCCTCTAGCCTTGCCGTTAATTCTCACAGGGCGAGCGGGGAACGCGGTCGACAGCCAGGCGAGCGTCGGACAGCTATATTTAGGGCCACGTTTTCGCGCGCGTCTTGAGGGCAGTTTTCAAATTGAAAGAACATTAGGAGCATTGCGTCTGCAAGTGTCGACATTGAAGAATCAGACGCTGTCAGATATTTCTTATATATATACACTTCATCAATGTGTACATAATTGTAAATTTGCTATAGGGTTCATCAAAATTGTAAATTAATAAAAGATTGTGTGTGTATGTATGTATAACAACATTTGTCACGTCTTCATATGATGGTAGAGGACTTGTACGGAAGATTGACGGGTTTTCCTGATCTTCTCCGAACCAGCTCGTCAATCATCGTTCACTTCGTGGAAATGGCGATTTTTTTTCATACTTCTTATTTCGCGAACTTCTCCCACTGCGTCACTTGGAACCGCAGCGCCCTCGGGGGCTCTAGCGGAATAATTGCATTAGCCTCGCTTTCTGGTCAATAGCCATGCTCTGCGAGCTTCGCAGCTCAACTAACTTCATCTGCAATCTACAAAGCGCACGAGAGAGGAGGTGCCTCTACACTGACATGAATGGCGCTATAGTTGCCGAGGGTAGCGATGCGGGCTTGTTGGTCTGTCATGGTACTTGGATGTGGGCGCAAAAAGACAAGGACGAAGGGGAGAAGACACACACACTGGCGCTACTGACAACAAAAAACGTTTATTTTCATTCACCAAGCCTACTTATATACCTTTTTTTGCACACGACATTCACGTGACCACTAGCATATAACATGAAAAACCAGCAATACAATCACCAACATGACAGCGTTGCAACGTCCTATGACGAAATTGACCGCTTCTGCATCACCGGCAACCAAGCAGACCTTAACACATGCGCAGGTAGTCTAATTCCTTTTTGCTCAAAGATAGTGACGTTTTGCTAACACAACTTTCACCAAAATAGTCTATCTGTTCCGCTTCGATTACTAATCTAGTGATTTCGGACTTGTTCTTGCCAACTACTACAGTCTGTTCAAAATTGGGTCGGCACGTGCATTTATGGCAGTGTACCGCCAAAAACCCGTCAGGGGGAGTCTTGCCCACTTTGTTGCTGTGCTCTCTGAGCCTATCATTGAGGCAGCGGCCGGTCTGCCCAATGTAAAACCGGCCGCATGACAAAGGAATCCGGTAAACGACGCACGTTTTGCATTGAACAAATGCCTTACTGTGCTTCTTCGGGCATATTATACTAATCTTCTTATCAGGGTTAGTTTTCTTGCACAAGTTACCCAGTTTGTATGGGGCGGAAAACAGAACACGAGTGTTAGATTTGCCTGCAATCTTCTTAAGGTTATGCGACACTTGATGAATGTAAGGAACCACCGCTACACTCGCTTTTTTAAGGGCGGGCGAACCTGTGGTGGTGGGCTTATCTTGCGTACCTTTAGCCCGGCGGAGTAGGCATTCTGTTACAGACACTATCAGATGGATGGGGTAGCCGGCTGATTGTAGCCGTGACACTTGATGCCTAAAACTTTCGTCTACCAAATGTGAACACGATTTGATGAACGCATTGTTGAGGTACATTTTTGCAATGCCTCTTTTTATGAGCTTTACGTGGCTCGAGTTGAAACTTAGTAACGCCTTTTTAGCCCTGAGCTCAGACAGTGTAGTCTGCAACCCTGAAGGTCTGAGCCTTCCAGAGGACGTGCATAATGTTCTTAGCCTTGGCCCGAAGTTTGGTGTTGAGACTTCAAGGACAAACGCTGAGCTGCTCTCTGTGGTGCGCCAAGTGTCCCGGCGTGCTCCCACTGAGGACAAAATGAGGATCAACTCCGAGGGTGTCGACGTGTTGCTGCGCTGCAAACCAACGGCTTCCAGACTGCCTGTAAAAAACGTATGTTCCTACCTCTAAAGTCACCCTCTTTGTGTCATTCCCTCCGACAAAGAGGGAGGCTTTGCTTTTTTTCGCGTAACTGTTTTAATGTCAAAGCATGCAAGGCTGTTTCTGAAGTCTTTAATGAGCACAAAGATGTTGCCCTACGTAAAGTAAAAGCCAAAGCCGTAGAAATGTGCAAAAACATGGGACTTGACAAATTACGTAAAAGCGTTGAAAAAAGCGAAAGACTGTCCCTGGATGTTTTCTTTAGTGCAAAAACGCACAAATCCGACATTCCTTTCAGAGTCATCATCTCTGAAAAAGGCACATGGCAAAAACAGATTGCAACGTATTTGCTAGATAAACTGGGATTACTTGAGATTCGAGATCCCTTTCTTATAAAAAGCTCTGACCAGGTGGTAGATTTCGCGAATGCTCATGCCAACGAAGGCCTTATGGCATTCTCTGCTGACATTAAAGACCTTTATTACTCCATACCCCATGACTAGCTCTTGCAGAGCGTCGAAGAATGTATAGACGAAATGGGGGCTGTGAAGTTTTCCTGTGAAGCCGGTGTTTCTGTAGGTGCTTTTTTAGAATTACTTGGGTTTTATCTATCCGCTACTTTCATTTTAAGAAATGAGACTCCGTTTCTGCAGAAAAAAAGGAATTTGCATCGGCTCTTGCTTGGCTCCCAATTTAAGTAATTTATTTTTAGCAAAAATTGACCGTCGTCTGTCTCTGACACTTGACCAACATTCTAAATGTGTAACCATTTTTAGATTTGTTGACTATTTTATGGTGTTTTTTAACAGCACGTTCGATATGTTCCATGATCAGTGTAATGACATTGTATGCATTTTACGCAGTTGTCTTAGTCCTCTTGTCATGACTGTCGAGTTGCCGGTCGATAGAACTATTACATTCCTCGATCTGAAGTTTGTTTTCACAGATACGCACACCTGCTGGGCGTATGAGCCCAGGGATAAAAGGCGTTACTAAGTTTCAACTCGAGCCACGTAAAGCTCATAAAAAGAGGCATTGCAAAAATGTACCTCAACAATGCGTTCATCAAATCGTGTTCACATTTGGTAGACGAAAGTTTTAGGCATCAAGTGTCACGGCTACAATCAGCCGGCTACCCCATCCATCTGATAGTGTCTGTAACAGAATGCCTACTCCGCCGGGCTAAAGGTACGCAAGATAAGCCCACCACCACAGGTTCGCCCGCCCTTAAAAAATCGAGTGTAGCGGTGGTTCCTTACATTCATCAAGTGTCGCATAACCTTAAGAAGATTGCAGGCAAATCTAACACTCGTGTTCTGTTTTCCGCCCCATACAAACTGGGTAACTTGTGCAAGAAAACTAACCCTGATAAGAAGATTAGTATAATATGCCCGAAGAAGCACAGTAAGGCATTTGTTCAATGCAAAACGTGCGTCGTTTACCGGATTCCTTTGTCATGCGGCCGGTTTTACATTGGGCAGACCGGCCGCTGCCTCAATGATAGGCTCAGAGAGCACAGCAACAAAGTGGACAAGACTCCCCCTGACGGGTTTTTGGCGGTACACTGCCATAAATGCACGTGCCGACCCAATTTTGAACAGAGTGTAGTAGTTGGCAAGAACAAGTCCGAAATCACTAGATTAGTAATCAAAGCGGAACAGATAGACTATTTTGACGTCACTATCTTTGAGCAAAAAGGAATTAGACTACCTGCGCATGTGTTAAGGTCTGTCTGGTTGCCGCTGATGCAGAAGCGGTCAATTTCGTCATAGGAGGTTGCAACCCTGTCATGTTGGTGATTGTATTGCTGGTTTTTCATGTTATATGCTAGTGGTCACGTGAATGTCGTGTGCAAAAAAAGGTATATAAGTAGGCTTGGTGAATGAAAATAAACGTTTTTTGTTGTCAGTAGCGCCAGTGTGTGTGTCTTCTTCCCTTCGTCCTTGTCTTTTTGCGCCCACATCCAAGTATTATAGGGGGCGATCGGAGATCTCTGTTCTGCGCCGTTCGTTCGCGTTCGTTCTGATGATCGCACGCGATTGGCTGAAGCCGGACAACTCACGCCACTCTAAGGGGCGTGGCCATTTCTTTTTTTTCCTTGATGTTTTCTTTTTTGGTGACGTCATGCCGCGTCATAACGAGCATGTCGTCTGCTAAAAGTGAACGGAGAGCGCGCCCGTTCGCTCGCGTTCTCTCGCGCGAACAATGGCGTCGCACAGCGTGTATTTGGAGTGATGCGGCGGTTGCGGCTGCCGCAACAGCTGATTTTGAGAAAATGGCGCTTGCAACGGTGCTTCCCTGCTACGTTGGCGTCTCTCGAAGCAGATGCAGAATGGTAGGAGGTGCGAAATGCGTTTGAAGAGATGAGCGAGTGTGAATTCCAGCGTTGCTTTCGTTTCTCGAAACGTGCTGTACGTTGGTTGTGCGACGAACTCGACCCCGTCATCGGGTGCCAACGAACCAGTGGGATTTAAACAGAGCGGAAGGTGTTGTGCGCGCTGAAATTATTTTGCGATCGGATGCTTCCAGCGAGCTGTCGGCAGCGAGGAATTCATCGGCCTGTCGCAGTCGTCCGTCAGGAACACGCCATTACTGTCGTTCGCGGGCAAAAACGGTGGGTGGCCTTTCCGGAGACCACAGAATCGAAGAGCGAACAAAGGCGGCGTTCGCGCGGCTCGGGCGGATTCCCGTTGTGGTCGGGTGCGTGGATGGTACGCTCATCGCCATCCAGAAGTCCCATGGTCTGAGCTCCGCGGACACGACGCATTACATGGCGCGGAAGGGAGTCTACGCATTGAACACCATGATCGTGAGTATTATTCATGCATTGTATGCGTAGCGAATTGTTTCATTTATATCGCTTAAGCTTTCCGCTTTACTAAGGCTGTTGTAACTGAGTATAGTGGGAGCGGTATTTTCGATCTATCCAGAACGGGAATTGGTTCGTTTCAGGGCACTTCGCTTAGGATAAGCAATGAAATCATGCGACGCGGAGTACATTTTGGTTCAGCGGCCTGCACAGTGCGTAATATTACCGTTGCTCGTTCGCCATGTGTACCCGAAGCTTGAGTCTCGATTTGTATTTGTTGAGATTAACGCTGCCAGAATGCGCCGTAGTATGTCCTTATTGTTCATTGTCGTGATGGATGTTACATGGATCGATACATGGATGGATGAATAAACTTTATTTCGGTCCCTCCGAACGCGCCCTAGCATGTACATACATTAAATACGCATTGTTTCATAACCCTTTTTTCAGTCGCAAGTTTTTCGTGTTGTAGATATTTTGTGATACATTGCCTTAAACATACAGCAGTAATGTGGTTAAAAGGCTTTGGTGGCTGGAAGATGGGTTGTTCCAAGCAGTAAACATGCAGACTACCCTTTGACACTGCATTGTCCGCGTGTTAGAACTTATGGTACAAGTCCTACCTTGTCGATGATTTGTTCATAGCTATGGTTCAACAGTCAGTAACAGTGCAGACAGATGTAGTTACATTAACATAATACCCAACATTGTACCCAAGGTCTTTTATGGGTACAATTTTGACTGAATTGAATTCTGCAGACATGTGATGCCGACCTCTGGATGTCAGTCCATGTTTCCTGGGGTCATGTCATGACTCGTGGGTATGGCGGGGGAGCCCTCTCCGTCAGCACCTGGAAGCAAACTTCGGCTTGCTTGGTAAGTGCTGTCAATGCTTGCCACATTCAAGACGTTATCACTACAGCTGTCATGCCGACCTCGTGCAGGAGTCTCCAGCTATACATTAGAACCGTGGTTCCTGACACCAGTGCCCGGACGACCAGCTCGTTGCACCCCTGATAACCACTACAACAAGGCCCACACCGCCATGCGCAATGTTGTGGAGTGGTGCATCGCTGTAAGCTTGTGCAGAGCTGCACAAGCCTCATCGCTGCTTGTGCAGCTCTGCACGACATTGCGTTGGCGGCACATGAGCCTGTTCTCGAAGGGGACGATGACGACACCGACGATGCTGAGCTGCTGCCAGCAGCAGCTGAGCTACCACCACCACAACGGGAGCCAGCAGCAGCGCAACCGTGTAGTGAACCTGTTTCGAGAACCACAGGGCCTGCATGCTTGAGCACCTGCGCAGAGTACGCCGCCGCCTGCAACGACCTCAGCAGCATTGTGTGGTGCGTGTTTGTTTTTGTTCATTGTGTTTGTCACTGGCATGAAAAAAAGGCAGTTTTTTTTACTACACTTCAAATGTTTGCTACATATACCAACGAAACAGCGTTCTCCTATCAATGAATAACCCCCTTGAATAGGTTGGCAAAAAAATGTGAAGTTCACCCTGACTCACTCGTGAAATATATTTTGCTCTTGGGGCTCACTCGAACTCAGACTCACTAAAATGTTTTCACCCGGACTCAAATTCACCAAAGTATTACTCACCTGGACTCACAGCTCGATCTGAATCTGAGTGAATCGACTCATGAGTGAGTTTGCCGACCTATGCCCCTTGTCACACAATGCCATGCTGATGAAATACTTCGACCAGGTTGTAAAATATGGTGCTTCACACTAAGCACAAGTGAGAGATCACCTGTGAATGGCACATGGTGCCATTCGGAGCCAAAGTGGTAACCTGAAAAGGCTGTTGAATCAGCACAGCAACATGCGCTAGCTTTAGTGCAACAAGGATCGTGCTTTTAAATGAGGTGAACAACAAGGGTGGTGTAAGAAGTGAAATTTTATTACAAGTATCGCGAGCAATGCACATAAAAAGCAAAGTAAATAAATATCCCTTAAATTTAATGCCAAGGAAAAGAACATAAAAGTAGCCTCCTTCTATAATATACAAATGGAATTGTTACAAAGTGCCTGCTGCTCCTCTGCATCATCATACGCGTCTCGCAGCACAGAAGTCATTGTAGTACATGAAAACAAGGCACAGTCGAACCGGTACTAATCGAACTCGCTAAGAAAATGCAAGTTGTTGGTTGCTGATATTTCTTCCTCTATTATTAATTTCTGTTTGTACCCAATCATGTTGTCTAAACACTTCTAAGCAACAGAACACGTGTTCGTCAACTATATTTTGGTCTTGCAATATTTCCAAATTATTGTGCAACCTAGACCATGCACAAACGCTCTTATTTTTTTCTACGATATGTAAAAATCGAGTATTCTACACGTATACACTATAGACATAAAGATACACTACAGTGCACTATGTGCATATACTACAAACTTGCTGAATGCATTAATTCATATGAGATTTTAAAAAATGACATTGCAGGACACGATTTACCACTGAGCTACACTGTGTTATGTACAATGAAACAGCACATCAGTGCTTCTGATATGCAGAAAAAGAAAATTAACTGAAAAAAAATTGCAGGGCACCATTGAAGCAAACCAGCGTATCACAACTCGTGGTGTGAACAAAAATAAATCTACATATATGTACAACTAGTCTTTACAAATCACTGTGCAGGTGGCTTCTGCTGCAATGAGAGCCCGGGTGAGGGTACCAACGCCTTGCAGCTCGTGGACCACGTCACCGAGAAGTTGAACCTGGCAGTCGGCAGCTTTCCAATGATATCTGGCCCTGCCGCCTGGTGTTTGCGGCTAGTAACTCCAGCGCCTTGGCCTGCCGGTTGCCCCCATCTCGCAGCTGCGGCATGAGCTGGAAACCAAGAAATGTGTTGCCATTATCATGTATAAATTTCCTGCTACCGACTCTTCGCTGGAAGCTTCTGTTCGTGAAGAGTTTCAGTGTGTGCAACAATTTCCTCTCTGTTGAAAATCCACTGACCCAACGGCATCCATGAATGGTGCTTGGTTCACCGCACAACCACGCACTTCGTTTGGACAGACCAAAGCAGTGCCGGAATTCATTTTCGCTCATCTCATCAAACGCATCTCACACCTCTAACCACCTCTGCATGAGAAGCAACCAAACAGCCCTTTTCAGGGCTACACAATCGTTTGCCCGGCTTTAAGCGATGACTGACACAATCTCCTTCCGAAACCCTAGCTGCTACAGTATGCAAAACATATAGCAAGCAGGTGTAACACAGGTGCAAACATGTGCATTTGTGTATGATGGCTATGTGTAGAAGTTATATAACGAGCTTGCTTTTTGAACAGTATATTTAGCAATAGCACATTTTCAGTTTCACTTTTGAAGCAATTGACACAATAGGGAAACATTTCAAGATGTTAACATTTTTGCAATGCAACTTTTTTGCTACATTTAACCTTAACTGCAAGGCAGGACATCTGTTTATTTCATCTGACAGTTATGCATACAATTAGCTCCTGCAACCGTTTGCCAGATTTTTTTTGTGCAGCTTTTTGTCTTTATGCCCACAGATGTCATCTCTTCACAAACATATGCCTGCACGCATGAGCATCACCTGTGAGCATGTAACACCATCTACAGTTAATCAAAAACATCAGTGAAACTTACGTGTTGGGGCACGGGGAAGATCCTGGGCCACATCCTCTTCAGCCACACCAGCAGCAGCTGGAGCAGGGCTCACCTGTTATAGTAAGAAGTTTCTTGATTGACACACTGAGTGCAATAAGAAGTATGGAGTGGAAGTGGACAATAGCAATGTTTTTTTAGAATGTTTCAACAGCGGCATGCTATGACACACAGACTTCGGAGAGAGGGGTGGAGGGAGGCAAGCCTACTGGCTACGCACCTCACTCGACTCGAGGGTCTGAGAAATGGGTTGGAACACGTAGGGTGCTCTAATGAGCTTCGAAATATAGTTCGCAGCTGTTCTTTCGTCATCACCGCAAATGTGGCTGTTTTGCTTTCTGTTCTGAGCGGCAAAAAGTGTTAGCACCTCAGCCAACGCGGCGGCCGGGTGATTCACTCGATATTGTTTGAAAAAGTAAAACTGACAGCGCGTAATGGCTCGAAGCAAATGAGCACACTAATTCGCAGCATACAAGTAACAATGATATTCTAAGCCAGTGCTTACCGATTCAGATCACCCGAACTCTGGGCCTCGCTTACTGTCGACCCGCGCGGTCCCTGTCAAGCACGACGCGGCCGCGGTAACCCGTAATCTGGCCGCCTCCGGTGCCGCTGTAAAGCACAAGCGGGACGTGTAAGATGACCGACCACAATACAATTGTGCTCGCACTCACCTCTGCTGCTCTCGGAGTTTGGCAAGGCTGTGGTCGCTGTGGTGTTACGCGCAGGGACTTCGTTCAAAAGCGCTACCAGCTCCTGCCACATGTCGTCCCGGTCCTCCCTCGTGAACGACGGCTCTAGCGGGCACGACAGCGTCGCGATCTGTGGATGCTCTTTCACAAAAGCCAGCAGAAGCTCCCTTTGACGATCAGACACCCGAGAACCAACGCAGACGTCGCGATGGGACGACATTTTGAAACTTGGTCAGCCGCTACTTTTCTTTTTTTTTTCGCGTTCGCGACACCATCTAGCGACGACGTCAAAAAAAACTAACATTATTAAATATCATCACTCAAAGCTGTTGCTGTTTGAAAGATTGTTTGAGCTTGAGAAGCAAAAACAATAATTTTCTGTAAAGTAATTATATTTATTAAAAGGCGAGAAACGCTTCACGGTCCCCGTGCCGACGTCACAGGATGCGCGTCTACTTCCGGAAAGCTCTCCGCTTCACGATTGGCTGTTCTCTTCCTCTCGGCGGTTCTAGGCGGGAGAGCTGCGCCTCCTCTCACTTTTGTGACGTAGGCACCGCAGAACGAACGCGAACGAACAAAGATCTCCGATCGCCCCCATAGTTGCTATAGTCGGTGACAAGCTAAGAATAAAAAATAAACTGTACCGCTGTCCATTTGTATTATGCGCGTCCAACTACGGCCGGTCTTTACCATGACGTAACGGTTAAGACGAACCAATGAAAAGTGCAACATGGCGCCGTTCGCGACATGAGACGAGGTACCGCTGCACCGAGACTGAGATCCGTCAATTCGAATTTCCTGTGGTGTTTGTTTCTTCCAGAAGAAGATAATTCCTACTGCTATCCGCACGTACCCAGCATCATCCTCGCCGGTCGTCATCCGATGCAGTAGAAGCTTGTGACTGTGCCGCGTTTGTAGTGCACCGAAGTGGCAGCAGTTCGAAGTACAACGCTTAGCGCGTTCCGTCGCTTCGGCAGCGTCAAGTTGCAACACGGCCTGTGTTCCCTCCATCGCTCGGATACACCAAGCATATCGCCTGAGGGTCACCACATCGGCGATTGTCGTCGCGTTCATTCGTGTGCAGTGAGATGAAAGTGATGTCGGAATGTGCGCGTCTGTGTACGATTTACCGCCCGCAAACGCCATGGCATTAGCGTTGCCACAAGTGCGTGTGTGTGTTACTTGGAGCTCGCAACGTGGGAATCTTGGTGATCTATTGTGATATGCGCCGTGCTGTGTGCCTATATGAGTGAGGTATATGCGGACGAAGCGTGAGAGAAAGAAAGCGACCAACCTAACCCGTTAGCGCAACACAATGAGAAAGTAAACAAACCAGGTGTGGAGAATATGCAGTGGTGTGTGCATTATAGGAAGATAATTGCGGTCGTCATCCTGTGCGTGTGTCTTTATGTGACGTGTGCCTATTGGCGCAGTTGCCTCGTCTTAACGGAATTCAGTTCCACCAGCCCCGAATGATGTGCTAGCTTGAAGTGCCCGTCGCGTAAGTATCGCGCTCGATGCACGAACGCCTTGCAATGAGAAATGCCGAGCGAGGTAATCGTTGTCTGCAAACCGTGAAATGATGCGCTCGCTGTGACACGTCGATTGCATGGATTGTGATCGTAACTGAAGTGACGCCGCTAAAACTACTATTGAGTAAAAAAAAGCTTTTGTTTTTAATGGCGTTGCATCATACTTCACGATATCATATTTGGAATTCTTGTTTTTGTCTAACGTGCGTTTTTTAGCATATCGCGTGTATTGTGTGCATGTATTATGCAATGATAATTTGTTTATATTAAACTCGTGAAGCTTATAGTGCATAGACCCTTTTTTAAGCGCTTACCCCTTCTTGTGAAGCCTCACTTCCTCACTATGCTTCACGAACAAATGAGGAGGGGGAGCCGGAAAGGTGGGGCTTGAGAATGTACGAAAAGAATGTACTTTCTGATTGTGTCCACCGAGATTATTTATAGAGACATCTGTATGTTTTCCTTTTTTTTTTCTTCGAAGATGCACGTGTTTTTTCTATGTCCGAATGTATACGTATGGTCTTTTGGCTACTGATTTTTTCATTTCTACATTTTTTTTTTCACTCTACCTGCACGGAGGATGGTGCTATAAAAGCGCATGGAAGCCTCGTAAATCTTGCCTTGATAAAGATCGGTCTCCGATCGAAACGTTGCCAAATAAACTTCTTTTGAGAAGCGTGTATCCTTTTCCTATTTATCTTACGGCAACCGATGACAGCCTCTTCACTACCTACGTATATATATATATATATATATATATATATATATATATATATATATATATATATATATATATATATATATATATATATATATATATACATACACACATACATATATACCTTCGCATAGACACACACTTGTATAGAAGGTAGGTGTCTTTTTTTTTTTAGCAAAAGTGGGCCCTCCTGCTGTAATGCCCACTCGGGCGACGCAGGTATGTAATAAATAAATAATAAATAATTAGACACTTGAACGTTTAAGGGCTTAAGGAGTAATGGCAGTGCCAGTGCAAGTTGTCGAAGCGAGAAACAATCCCACGTAAAACTTTTAGTCAATGCCAATTTAGCCGCGTACATCTCCTTGGCTCGTGAACGTAACGGCAACGCATGCAATGGCCCCCAAAGTTAAACGCTGTGTGTGCTACACGCTTTTATTTCGTTGAAACAAGATGTCAAATGAAGCCTTAACGTTTTCCTCAAACACGATGACAAGCACGGTGACTAGAGACGCAAATGCGGTATTTGCGGCAACACAAGAGTTGAAATTCACAAAGGCAATCTCAGACCACTTCATCATACTTCGCTTTGAGTCACAGTTGCCATGGTTACAGCAGACGGTGAAGAAAACTGGCGGCGAGAGTTGCGCAAAAGAATTACAAACGACCTTATTAAATGTGATTAATGTCCCTATTTTGTTCTGCGAAACCGTAAAATAACGAATACTTTCTTTAAGTTTCATGTTAAATCTGGCAGTCTTTGTTTTATTACCATAATAGGTACTGCTCAGAAACATCACCTTTGAGATGTACATTACTTCTTCGTATAGACTCCGAGATGAACGCGCGGGGGGTGCGTTTTAAACAACACATATATTATTATGCTGACACTGGACTTCGCGCCATCCCAATTTATTTTATCTAACTTTGCTTTCTTCATTTCAATGTCAGTGCAGTATTGCAAAGTAAGGTTTATATGCCTGAAAATTATTGCCATGGTTTAGGAACTACTTCGTTTGTAGCGCGGAGGCATGCAAAATATGAGCAATGCGGCCTCGTGGGCGGAGCTTATATTTATTCTTAGGCTGTCACTTTTTATACTTTAGTTATTTTTCAGGGACTTTATTGGGACGACGCGAGCGCAAGTATCCGAGAGTGGCTCGCGTTCTGCGCACGCAGCATGGCGACTCGCAATTTTCTTGGGTCCCCAGTTCTAAAACTCTCTAGTGTTTCGCCGGAGTTGGGATATGCGCCTCCGACTTGTACTTTGTCATACAGGGCCTGGTCGACCGTGCTTTCGCGCTTATCTTTTGAGGGGGAGTTTTTAACACGAAAGTGTTTTATGCCGAGGTCCACCAAGATTTTCATGACGTATTTCCGTCACAGAAGTACGTTAGCAAAATGAATGCCATCAAATGGCAACTAAAAAAAAACCTATAAGAAAAAGTTCCGTTGGCAGGCGTTGAACCCATGACCTCTCGGTCCGCGACCAAGGCTGGCGGGCGTTTAGCCCACTGAGCTACCGCCAGACTTTTTTTTTCTTTATTGCCTTGCAAATCGAGACTATTTACATATTCACAAAAAAAAACAAAACAAAAAAAAAACAAGGGTACAGCTATACAATTACAAAGCGCAATTATGAACTGTCAGCACTGAGCTGACTACAATCAAAACTTTGGCATGCGCAACAATAGTTCCACTCGTGAAATCCACTCTGGTACATCCTCCTGCCCTTTCTTGAAGTTTTCTTGAAGTGCTGAGCTACCGCCAGACACATAACGGAGGCTACATGAAAGCGCCTTTTATCTTTCACACTTTCCTCTCACAGTGTTTTTGCATGGATGAATGTATGGATGCTATGAGCATCCCCTTTATAAAGCGGTGGTGGCATGTGTGGCACCAGGCTCGAAAAACAAAACGAAAAAGAAACGCGCCGTTGCTGCGACCGTCCCATTCGGCGCGTTTCCAATAGAAGCGTAATTTCATCTAACACACCGCGAGGTGGTGGCTTCTAACCCAAGCCTCGCTCACAGCATCCATCCATATCGAGAAATAGCTCTCCGACGCTCGCCTGCCTGTCGCACCGCATTCCGCGCTCGCCGTGTGAGAATTAACTGCCAGGCTACAGGGAAAACACAACGCGCGTAGCGTTTCTGTTCGCGTTTCACGACGCTTGGAGGGGTGCATATCGAGTATCAGTGTTTATTATGAGTTGTCGATGCCATATTTGCGCGGGATTCACCATATGCGGTGTCCACGTATATGTTAAGAACTTCAGCTAGCGCAAGGGTTAAATCATGATCATGGGCGTTAGTCGTCGGTACGGAGATGTGCAACCAGACGTCAACGTGAGTGCGTGCGCATCAGGCGGTGCTACATCTGCCAAACAGCAATAGACATTTAAAGCTGAACATTTTGACAGATTTGCCTGTCTGGTTGGGTTAATTAATTAAGACTTTCAAAAAGCTCCAAACAAAAAAAAATGGGTTTAATTCCCGACGTTTCAGAATCAACTCGATTCCTTCCTCAGAGGGAGTGACCACGGCGGTGTCGAGGTGCAACTCAACTTCTCTTTCGAACCAGCTGGGGGAGAAGGAGGGAAGGCGCGTCTTCTTTGGTGGTGAGAGTGTTGAGGGGGTCGTGGCTGCCGCGGGGCCGCGGTTGCTGCGGCTGTGTGGGATTGATGGGCGGGGGCCGGCCGGGAATGGATGCGCTCACTCGCGACTTTTGTTTGCATTGGTTTTCTTGCTGTGGTTAGACCGTGAATGTATACTGACGGCAAGTTCCCCTTGCATCGGTTCAAGTTGCCTTCGGTGTTCTGGATGAACCACGATTCTAGTAATAGCCGCTTTTGTTGGTTAGTTTCTGTTGCTAGGATTTCGGTTTTTTCAAAGTCAATCTTATGCACTCTAATAAAAAAGAGAGTCAAAAGAGGGTCATGGAACCGTGACTCTCTTCGGGTGTCCATCTGACCCCTTTTGGAAGGTACAGGCAGAAAAAAAGAGTTCGCATTTGGGAAGGAGTCAATGGAACCTCCTGAAGCGCGTTTCGATTGGCTTCGGTATACGGAAGCGCCGCCGTATACGCCATACATATCGCACGCTCGCCCTTTGGCGCCGTTGTGGCGCCTTGCTCGGCGACGCAGACGGGGTTGGCGCCGGGGTGGCGCGCCGCTCTCCTCTCCCGGTCGTCTCAGTCTCCTGGTCTATAGACGTCAGACTCTGCCCAGGCGGCGCTGCGAAAAACACCGCCACCAGCGCCCTCATCGTAGCCCTGGCACTAACTGGGTAGTGCAAAGAGAGCCGCCCACAAGCGAATGTGCATAGGCCGCAATATAACCCTCCTCTTTCGTTGGTGTCGAGGCGCGGTTTCCTGAAAATCAAGGACCTGGAAAGCTTCTTCCGCCAATCCACGCTTCAGAAACAAAGGAAGCTGATCAAAGCGAACTGCGAGTACAATGCAAAATAAGTTTTAGTTATTCCCGCTCGCTGCAACTCGCAAGTACAAGCGAGCATCACACGACCGAGTTCGAGGCAAGCCCTCCGACATCCGTTCTCTAGAGCCTAAATGCGTTAAAATCGGGTATATACGTATGCCACAGCGATAAAGTACCTACATACACGATCAATTTACTTAGCTATGCATCTTACGATCAGTGGTGCAAAACTCGGTTCATCAGGGGCGAATGGCTCCGGCGATTTCCGCCTTTTCAGTTGCATTCTCCCTTAATTCATCTCTCGCTTCCTGTGCATTGGAGTGTTTTATTACGCATCCTCAAATGGTCTCTTGATGGTCGTCTTCCGTTTGTATGTACTGCAAATGGGGATACGTGCGTGTCCACTTTCGCGGGGTACAACCAAAGGCAAAACCATGGCCTCCGAGATAGCTACGGCAACCGCGGAGGACACGGCCGAAACAAACCTGAAGGGGGTCACGACCAACATTCTGCGATTTACTTGTATGACGCACGTGGTGTTAGCTAGTTAGAACCAGAACTCTGAGCCTTCAAAATGTACATACGTCCGCGATGCTGTGTTGTGACGACCAACTCGTCGCGGTATGCGTATCACGCGTCTCCAGTCTGCCTCTAGCTGCTTACTTCGTGTTACACGACAAGCACCGCGGTCAGAGCCTCTGCTGAGCTTCATAGTCAAGGTTACCACGGTTTTGCATCAGGGCTACGCAAAACAACAGCAGAGCCACACATTCATGCCACCGGCTGTGGAGAACGCGGGTACTTCGCTTACCCAACACGCTCGCAACGGCCCGAATCCAGCGCTCTCGCCTTTCTTCTTCGTACGACAACTATGGAAATCGGTAAAACTGAACGTTGTTATTCAGTCTTTTACGTCCGTGGCAATTCACAACGCAACAGTGCGTCTTTTGCGGAGTTTCTTCGTAGCGTGCGGAGGGCTCTCGTCTGCTGCTGTTTTCGCCGTCGTTCAGGCGAGTGATCCAGCAAGCACTTCACGACGGCTCGGTGGTGCGTCCGACTAGCGGAGAGCAATTCACAGCTCTCGTTCTGAGTGCTAAATGCGCAAACACACGCGATATTAAGCTCAATCGTTGTTTCGCACTCGCTAGTTGCACCTGGTCCCATAGCAAACTGTGCGAGAGAGTCGGTCTATGCACTACTCAATACTTCTCCGACAGGTGGCGCCACAGATCTTGGAAACTCCAGAGTCTGACGTCTATTGGAATGCGTTGCGTGGATGAGTTGGTTGCGCGCCTTCGGTGGTATTGACGCCGGCTCCGTGCACGAAGTGACGCTTGGAGGGCGGAATATTCATAGAGCTGCGGACACCGACAACGGGCGCCAGTTAACGGTGAGTGTACTGCTTTCGTAGGCACTAATTATACAGCTTTAGCTGGGCGTCTGCAGCAGCTCTGCGGAATCTGCCAGCCATTTCCAACAGTAGCCTGTATCCGCGGGGCTGTTGCGGATGCCCAACTAAAGCTGTCAGTTAACGAGTTGCCACCGTTATGCGCGTTGCTGTACAAGCTCCCATAAAGTGAGCGATGCAAACAATAATCGAGGGTCATTCCTTGCTGATCGCACGTGGTGTCTGCACTACTGAAGGTGCAAGATGTCGTTTTGAGATGCCCTTTAGTCTACTTCATAATAACATTTCCATCGACCTTGAGTGTGCGGCGTGCTTCCACGCGTGGGAACGTGAAAAAAAATGCCTGTGTACAGAACGCTCAGACGCACTATATGTAATGGTTTTTGTTGGCTTAAAGATGGTAGTTTGAGGTGCAGATATAGTACGGTGGCTTCCAGAATGTACGCGGTAGTCATTCAAGTTGGACACGCCTCGCCGGTAAAGTGAAAAAGCTCTAGACTTTCGACGGCGCGCGTTGTTGCGGCCGCCGCCGTGCACTCTTTTCCCTCATTTCTGTTTGCTGTTTTCGTGGTTTGCATACATTGCGATATAACAGAATCGAGTGAGCGTACGTGATTGTGGGAGTTATGTGCGCTAATTCTAGCATATGACATGTCTGATCTCGACGTAGACGGCGTACGCATGCGCTGGGTGTCGTTCGGGCCCTAGTACTCGCATTTGTTTAGCTGAGTATTTAAGGATGGGTTACGTTTGTAAAACGTGCGGTCAATAACCGCTCACGGCATGCCCCTGGCTGCCGGAGGATGTGCTTTGTTGTTTTGTTGTTAGCCTTTATTATGTCTGTGTGAACCACTTATTAACGCGATAGCGTTAAAGAGCTCGTATCTCAGAAATTCCGTCGTCGGCGTCGGCACCGTTGGTTGTGAGCGAAAAATCATCATCTTGTCCGTGACCGAAAAATAGAAAAAGCTGCAAATAAAATAAATAATAGAAATGTTGGGTTCGAGTGAGAATCGAACCCAGGTCGTGTGCGTGGCAAGCAGGTGTTCTACCACACAGCCATGCCTCTGCTTGGAGTTGCACTGAAAGTAACTTTGATGCTTCCCAAAAATACGCGTCCTGTATACAGGTGTCACAGTACGAGATGTAATATGGCAGTAATATTGCGTGGCACAAGCGTACATTGCCATCGGGCGTCACACCACGTCAATATCATAACGGCGTGGTGGTTTAAAGACAGCCACCCATAACAAAAGGCACACACATTACTGCGCGTATTCCCTTAAGACCACGTAGTGGGTGCATCGCAGCTTCGAAAAAGGTTCTCGCGCATAATTGCTCCTGGTTTAAGGCATGCTACCCATTACATAAGGCACACACCTTATTGCGCGCATTCTGTTAAACACTCGTAGTGTTCGAAATGCGTACTAGGGGCAGGATATTGCTATCGCGTTCAACTCTTAAAGGCGAAGCTTAAGCGTCCCTCAATTTTTGTGTAGGTTTTGCAAACCTTTACCGCAATTTCATTTTCTCATCATAATATCACGTTCTGCTTTTCAGATACCGTTTTTCATGGTGCTCACGCTGGACAGGAGCGACAACCTAGCAAGCCACAAGTCTGATGCCTCAAGCCGTCACCACTTTTTGATTTATTCTTAATCACAAGGAATAAATATGGAAACATGATGGCGATTTCTGCTGTTCATTTAGCACCATATGACACTGTGCACATCACAGTCACACATTTAAGTTGGCTATACTCATAGAGTCATGTAAATGAGCAATACCCAAACTTCTTATACAATGTAGGGCGCCGCATAGCTCGGGCTCGTTCTTTATTAAAATCGGTTGCAGACAGTCCGGATCTCGCGACCTTTGTCGATGCAGCCCAGTACGGGCGTTCGGATCGCTTCGCAGTGGTCTCGGTCGATCATAGAGGCACACTCCTATGCTCTGCCTCGGTTAGAAAGGTTTCGGCAACGGTGGCTGAGCAAATCGCCATCGCCATAGCAATGAAGGACCCATCACGTCCAAATGTCTTTACAGACTCGCGTTCCGCTGCTAGGGCTTTCGCCTCTGGCTCGATCTCGCGTGAGGCAGCGGCCATCCTCGGCTGTGAGGGAGCTGTCGGGTTTCACACCATAACATGGTTCCCGGCCCACATGGGGGCGAACGTACATCCCAATGTCCCCAACGCCAATGAGTTTGCCCATGACCGTGCGCGAGGTATCGCTCACCGCGGCGGTCCCGGTGAATTCGCAGGCGGGGACGCCGGAAGATACAGAGACTCGCTACTCACTTTCCACGAGATCATGACTCATTATCATCTATCTCGGAGGGCTTTTCCACTTCCTCATCGTAAACTTACTCGACCACAATCATCGGTCTTCAGGATGCTCCAAACGGGGTCTTTCCCTTCGAGGGGCAGGTTCAGTCACTTCTCGCCCAACATCGAACCGCATTGTCCGGACTGCGGAGAGGCGTATTGCTCATTACCTCATAATGCTCTGGCAATGTCCTGCGTTACGCGACGCAGAGTTCAACAAAGAAGAGGACTGGGAGGAAGCCCTTAACAGCGGCGACCTTTTGGTTCAACTTCGGGCTGTCCAGAGGGCCTGCGAAAGGGCGGAGGGCCACGGTCTTCCGGTCCCTACGTGGGAGCGGCCCGCGACTGCTACGGATTCCCCCTAAAAGGGGGCGTTACAACGCAGTTCCTCAGGACCTGAATAAAGTTCTCTGTCTGTCTGTCTGTCTTAGTGGGAAATCACAGACCATCTTTTCGCGCTTTCTATATAACTTTGTTGGAAAATATGTGTTGTTTTGACGAGTTTTATTAAAATAATGCTAACACTGAACTATTCTTTTTTTACAGTTGCTGGGCAGAACGGCAAGTATTATTGGACTTGCTTAAAATGAATACTCCACTATAGTCGCGCAAAAGTAGAGCAAGGATCAAATGAGTAGCTTAAAATACTTGTGGAGTCGCTTGATGCTTCGGTGTGGGTCCCTTGACCCCCCTAGGAGCGTTACCGGCAAGAGTCGTCTGACTCCCTATGAGTGGTAACGTGATCCTCCCGATGAGAGTCTTTGCACTCTTCCTAGAGGGTCAGGGGGCTCTCCTAGAGCGAGCCGACCCTGACCCACCAAGAGAGTCACCGTGACTATTTAAAGAGAGTCCTATACGTGGCAAGTCAGAACTCTCTGAAAAGAGTCACGCATACTCTTTTTTTTCTTAGAGTGTGGTCGGCATCTTCTGAGTGTTCTGCAAGGGGGTTCCGTTGTCTTGAGAACGTCCTGACGTCGTTCTTGTGCTGTTTAATTCTTTCGGTCAAGTTCTTTGTTTCGCCAATGTATGCGGCCTGGCAGTCGGAACACTTGATTTTGTAGACGACGCCTTGCGCTCTAGGTGTAAGGTCCCTGCGTTTCGGTAGAAGAAGATTTATTGTGTTGGTTGGCTTGTGTGCGACCGTTATGCCTTCCTTCTTTAAAAGTCTGCTTATGGCTTCACTGGTGCCTTTTACGTAGGGGATAGAGACATTATACAAGCTCTGATATACCAACGCACTAAAGCAAACAACTACTTTTGTGACGATACGTTTCACTTTCGTGTTATACCGATTCCTATGACAGAGGGATCAGCCATTTTTTTACGTCTTGTGCTTTCACCGCGAAGTTTGCGTTGAAGCTATAGGCCGCACGAACACCACTTTGCTCGCAGCAGTGGCTGCGTTTGCCAAAGGAGTGAGCTCCTAGCTAGAAGAGCTAAAGTAGCTATGATTGTTCCCGACCAGACGAGTTGTCGTCGAACTCTTGATTTCAAAGTAGGGGCTAGTTGAAGTAATGGTTGTGACCGTTCGAGCTCGTCCTGTGTATACATGTGCTTTTTTTTCGCGTGTCCTTATTTGTGTTTGAGCAGCGCGCTGCAAGTGTCGAGCTGTGACAGTAGTTAGTTTGCACTCGCCTTGTGTGTTTTCTTTTCATGCGTTCTTTGTGCTTGAGCAGTGCGCAGCAAGTTTCTAGGTGCTTGCCGTTTTTCCTGTGACATTCCAATTTCTAGCTATCGCATTCATTGCTTCCCCTGGAGGTGAAACTGTAACTTTTTTAGATCTATTTTACTACCAACATTCTTTTATCGTCAATTAAAGAAAATGTCGAAATAACGTGTGAAGAAAGAATGTCAGCGGCACAGACAAGATCAGGACACGGAGGCGCAGGATTATATTTGTAGAACGAAACTTTGGGAAAAGAATTAGTTTTCACGAAACAATTAGAGTGCAATTTAAGGTGCTAAAATAAGACGTGACATCTCTTCCTACTACGTCAGAGTAGTAATTAATAATGTTAAGGATATGTGAGGAAAAACTTTTTATTTCACCTGCCCTCCCCTAGAGTAAAGGAACCGCGATGATGTTCGTGATCGCAATTAAACGGTTGATGCAAAGCAACTACTTACACATTGCTGCAAGTCAGGCCTTTATAAGGCAAAGGGGGCGTACAAGGTAGCCGTTAAGAAGTAAACATACATAGATAAGAATTCCAGAAGATTCCCTAGAAAAAGCCTATTACTGCTTCATGTTCCGGGGCCATGCGGGCTGCCTAATCTCCTTGGCACGTGCCTATTGAACTTGCTGTTTTTTTGGGCTCAATCTTGTGAGCTGATCTTCTGTGCCGACGAGCGCACTGGAAGCTACACAGGGAGGGATGGCACGGTGGAAAGAAGTTACGTCAGCGCGCATCATGAAACGCGATCGTTCTCCCGCTGTGATTCGCGTGCGCGAGTGCGGCTACCGTGTTCTGAGGAGTGCGGCGCCGGCAAGTGGCGGCACCCCGGGGCAAGAAGCGTATCTGATCCGAACGCCGCTCTCGATTTATGTCGGCTATCGGCCAATCAGGATGCTATGTCTTTTGCGACGTGGCGATGCAGATCGCGACGTCAATCGGCAGACGCCCCGCCCACCGACGAGAGTGAGAACCGGCCTCTGTTTGAAAAGAGGGCGCCTGAGAAAACAGCAACTTCGCGTCCCGCTTGTAGCCTTTACGCGGCGCGCACGACTGCAATATTTGGCTGAGCAGTTCATAGCCGTGTCCGCTTTCCGCAGGATGTGTTTTTCCAACAACCCAAAGGGGTGCTTCATGACCCCTTTAAACCAATTTCGTTTGTTGTTTAAAAGAGGCTCACATGATAGTGTGCAGCAAGTATGTCGCCAAGTGACGTGTAACAAAAGCTACTATTTGAAAGTTGTGTTTTACACGATAACGGCAAAAAGCTTGGTTCTTACCATGCCTGTTTGCATTTCTTGTTTTGTTATGAGCCTTCATTATGTCCGTGTGAACTACTTATTGTGTTGATTTTGCAACCTTTTACTGCAGTTTCAGTTTCTCATCATAATATCACCTTCTGCTTTTCAGACACCGTTTTTATAGCGCTCACGCTGAACAGGAGCGACAGCCTAGCAAGTCACAAGTCTGATGCATCCAGCCATCACCACTTTTTGATTTCTTCGTAATCATAAGGAATAAAGATTGAAACATGATGCCGATTTCTGCAGTTTATATTGCACCATATGACACCACGCTCATCAGTCACACATTTTAGTTGGCTATACTCATACAAGCATGTAAATGAGGAATACCTCAACTTCTTAATTGGAAATCACAGACCATCTTTTCGCGCTTTCTCTATTACTTTGCTGCGAAAGGTGTGTTGTTTTGACGAGTTTTATTAAAATAATGCTAAAACTGAACTATTTTTTTTTGCAGTCGCTGGGCAGAACGGCAAGTATTATCGGACTTGCTTAAATTAATACTTCACTATTTTAAACAGTAGTCGCGCAAAAGTGGAGCAATGGTCAAATGAGTAGCTTAAAATAGTTGGGGAGTCGCTTGACGTTTCGGTGTGGGTCACTTGACCCCCGTAGGAGTGTTACCGGCAAGAGTCGTCTGACTCTCTATAAGCGGTAAGGTGATCCTTTGGATAAGAGTACTTGCACTCTTCCTAGAGGGTCAGGGAACTCTCGTAGAGCGCGCCGACACTGACCCACCAAGAGAGTCACCGTTACTCTTTAAAGAGAGTCCTATATGTGGCAAGTCAGAACTCTCCGAAAAGAGTCACGTATACGCTTTTTTTTTCTTAGAATGTGATTGTGCCGTCTTTTTCTGTGAAGATTGTCCTTCCTACATACTGTAGTTGAATGAAATAAAGGATGGCTCATAATTAGCGTTGTGATTGTCTTCTTAACGAAGTTCCGTTGTTGCGCTTTTTGTCCCACTTCCCTTAAGCTCTCAAATCGCACCATTGAAATATTTTTATTTCGCTCAAAACTAAACACCAATATAAAAAAATAACACAGTGTAAGGTTATAGCAATATCACCAGTCAGCAGTAACATAATTGTCCTTGCAAGTAGAAAGTTAAAATCACTCTGAAAGAAGTTACGATCGAAGAATACCCATGAAGGGCCCCGCCACGTTGGTCTGGTGGTTATGATGCTCGACTGCTGACCCGAAGGTCGTGGGATCGAATCCCGGCCGCGGCGGCTGCATTTTTGGTGGAGGCGAAAATGTTTGAGGCCCGTGTACTTAGATGTAGGTGCACGTTAAAGAACCCCAGGTGGTCGAAATTTCCGGAGCCCTCCACTACGACGTCTCTCATGATCATATCGTGGTTTTGGGACGTTGAACCCCAGATATTATTATAATACCTATGAAGGCTTTCGTCCTCTGAATTGTTCTCGTTAATACTGTTATTTTTACTAGGTGGATGGAAGAATTTGTCAAAAGGGACATTCTTTAAAATAAACGATAAGGCAACGTGTAAACAGCACACGCATATATACGCATATACAGGTAGAACAAACGGCATATGCCGTTTGTATGCAAAGAAATGAACGGATGACGTGTAAAGATAGGAAGGCGCATTCGATAGATAACCGTAAATGAATGTGCACTGACCGCTTTCAGGTTCTTTAACCTGCGCATGAGACCGTTAAGAGTAGTACTTGAGATGACGTTAACGCCAAGTAAGAAATGATTTCGTTCTGTCACACTCGGTGCTGCAATGTCGAAGTTTCTACGACTTTGTTTAACCTAAGTTCACTCGCACTGACGCTGCCCTTTCGCTTTTTCTGTTTCGCTTGAATGAATTCTTGCGCATCAGGTTCACGCGTGGTTAAACTAGTCTGCTTGTTTATGGCTGAAGGCAGATATTAGAAAGCTATTCGTTCTTGCGATGTTTACAGCATGGTTCGCATTCCGAACAAGCTCGAACAAGCTCTATCCCCTCATGCTAACCTCTCCTACCCTTTTCCTTCTTTTTTAATGCAGATAATGTGAGAGTTGGTATTATTCAAGCAAACAGACTGCCTTAAGTTTTACTACTCTTTCCCTACTACTGGCAAGAATCGCCTGGTGCACTTCCTTCACTACACGCTACAACTTTAGAAGAAAAAAAAACAAGAGAAAATGAAGCCTCTTTCTGCAAAGTAATGTGGTGTTTCGTCTTAAGCTCTCTATTTTTCCTATTGAACATTTCTTTTTTTAAAGTAAAAGCCTAACAATAACGATAGGTGTAGGAAAATATGCAAACAATGTTTAAGCGCTTCATAGACAGATGGTATTACACACAAATCGATAAATTTCTGCGTTTTTCTTGTTCCCACACTTGCATTTTGGAAATGAACTTGGTATAGGCCACGACACTACTCTAAAAGCTGCGAATAATGAAGTATCTTTAAACTTGTCCTGTTAACATGGGGGCGTGTTTAATGTCATAAAAAGCCACACGATACATTGAATGATAGTGGTGAATTTGCAATTGAGCACAAAAATTCTTCATTAGGCAAGTCAAAACCAACACAAAACTCACACCTGATCATGTTATCTTCATGGCGGCCTTTCTCATTCAATGCCATGCCGCGGTGGTGTAGTGGTGATGACACTCGACTGATAACCCGACGGTCGCGGGAACGAATTCCGGCCGCGGTGGCTGCATTTTCGATGGAGGCGAAAATGTTTGAGGGCCGTGTACTTAGATTTAGGTGCATGGTAAAGAACTCCAGGTGGTCGAAATTTCCGAAGCCCTCCACTACGGCGTCCCTAATAATCATATCGTGGTTTCGGGACGATAAACCCCAGATATTATTATTATTTTCTCACAACACACACTCTTTCTCTGGATCTGGTGCGGCAGATGAAGAATAACCACTGGCCGTGGTGTTCAGAGCAATTGATTTGCGCTGCTCATCATAAGGATGGGAGCTTGATTCCTGGCCGCGACTAATGTATTTCGAAGGTCAAAACGGAAGGACGGCGGCTCACTTACATTTAGGTGCCCGTCAAAATCAGCCCACAGTCCTCGACCACGGCGCGTGCCTCATAATCATGTAGTCATTTTCGCACGTAAAACCCAAGAATCGAATTACATCTTTCAACAGCAGACGGCTGCGTTCTATGACGATAACACTCCCACTTTCTCAATCAAGTCCAAAATTCTTAACCACGCCTTCTAGCTACACCCCCCCCCCCCCGCCTACACACACACACACTGGATCATCACCGCTGGTGAGCTCCTCAACTAATACAGGTGAACTCATGCGGCGTTGTAGGTTAGCGAAAAGAAAGTAGCCTGTTTTACCTTCACTAAAAAGCTAAGCGGCATCGAATTTGCTCGCACGCTTGTACGCGTGCTGCGTGTGTGCATGTATGATACAGATAATCACGTCGGCGAGAAAAGGAGTGTTTTATTATGCTCTATATTTTAGAAGGTTGAAAGAACTCTCTGAAAAGTGCGTTCCTAATAGGCTAATAATAAGAAGTAAAGACGAAATATGCTCTCGAACACGTCCCTAAAATATCCATCATCAAAAACGAAACCTGTTCACAGGACAACCCAGAGGACCATTTAAACTGTCACGTACGCGCTTTCTCACTTTTGTATATGCTAGACAGGATCATTAACTATCACAGCGTCCCTCGGGGAATTCCGAGTAACAAAAAAAAAAGTGCCGTGTTCAGCGGCGGCCTCACGGCAAAGCTGTCTATGCACGTGATCATTACCGGGTTTTCAGTTTCACCACGCATTAGCTGCGTAGTCATTTCGTAGTAAAATAATCAGAAAACTGGGTTTCACTATAGAACGCGGAAGACGTCGCACATATGGGACACGCCCGTTCTTTGATTTCAGTGCCGCGTTAGAAAATGTCGCCTATCTCATTGTGGTCTCGAGGGATGGTGTAGGTGTAACGCCGGACAAATGACAAACGTCCACACGGGCCAGTCACGGAGAGTGGCTGTGCGTAACCTTGCGTATTACAGCGCTTCAGTTAAGGCGACACTGAACTCTGCTTCACGCACGGAACTGGGCAGCATGTAGCAGTCGTACGAATTGCTGAAGATGCCTAAGTTAGAGTTTTGTTTGTTCAAACGTTTATGCTCGGACAGCCCTCAGGCGTGAACACCCGTAGGTTAGCATATAAAAGAACCAGTCATCTCTACGAGCCTGTTTCGCACAACCACTCAATCCACACTGTAATACTCTGCCATGTTATGTAATACTGCCTACCGCTCTATCTTAACGGCTAAGATGTTCTGCTACTAAGCTTGAGAATGTGGCTTTCATTGGGGGCCAAATACAGCAATTTCAATGAAATCGAAATACAAAGAAGTAAACAAGAAACAACCATGCACCTACACTTAGATGCATGTTAAGGAACCATAACTTACAGGGTTATTTCAGAGTCTCAATTACAGCATGTCCCATCATCATATAGTAGTTTTGAATCGTGAAACCCAAGAGTACAACTTTAAAAAAGTTGAAAACTTCTGTAAGTGGCCCCAAGAAGGGACTGAGCACAGGCTCAATATAAAAAGCGTGTCTTCTACAGTTCATTCAAACAATCAGTCGCACACACAATCAATCAGGACTTACGATTAACAAATGAACCAGTAAGTTACGACCAACTTCCCTCCTTTATGGCGGCACAAAAATTTGACCAAAAGCCTAAAAAGTATTATGTCTTGAGCTCCGTATCATTGCACCCACTCACTTTCTACACAACCTGTACGTGCCCACTATTGGCCTATTTTCGTTCCGCACACTAAATTTACTTTGTCGCTTTTAAATGCGAATGCACTTCTTAGTCGGGCTATGTAAGGCATCCGGCGTTGTCCGCGGTGCCCTCTCCCATAGCAACAGCTGCGGGCGCGCGCGCTTATCCTCGCCCCTAGCAACCGGAGCATGTGGTACGAGAGAGTGTAGGAGAGGGTAGGTGCAGTGCTTCGCCGCTCCTTCTATCGCCGTTCGCTCTCTCTCCTCCCTACGCCCCACTCTCCCGTCCTCTCGCGCCTCACTCTCGACCGTTCGCTGGCTGGGCGCCTCTCAAGAACATCGGAAATGTGTGCTCGAGACGCCGCTGTGAAACGCCAACGCCGAGCCGAGAACGCTGGCGCCCCACTCTCCCATCTGCTCGAGCCTCACTCTCGACCGTTCGCTGGCTGGGCGCCTCTCAAGGCGATGGCAGAAGTCGGTGAAGGCGAATGTCTGACGGCAACGCTACCCTCTCTCGGCGCAAGAAATGCATTCGCATTTCCTCACGATTCTTCGGGGAGGTGGGGGCACTTTTTTCTCTATGCTCGTTTCATTCAGCCCAATATACAGCTTTCGTCGAAGGTCAGCTCTTATCGTAGAGATCTTGCATGTACCACCGGTAACTGAATAACTGCGGTAACTGTTTAGTTTGCACGTCTTCCTGTACGACATCACTTTTTCTTCAGCTCTTTCCTTCCTTTTCATTCTTAGTGTCTGCGCGATTCGCTGGGTGCTCCTAAATCTTGCTGTTTTAGATTTACATGATAGCTACTTCCTTTCTTCGTTCCACTGCGTTGAAATATATTTATTGGTGCCCTGACCCGCAGCTGGTTATTAGGTCAGCCGTGTCGTCGTAAAAGATTATGTTGCAAGACATCGCTGGCAGTGGTGAGCCTCCAGCGGTCTTAGAAGAGAACGACGAAATTTTTTTTTTCTATGTGGCCCGACGAGCGTAAACTTTTACGTACACTCAACAGCGCAAAGAAGGTATATATATGTTATGTGTGTTGTGCAAGACATGAAGCAAACGGTGGCGCATAAGCCTTGAATCTTTGTCCTTTTCATTCTACAGGATACGAAAGAGAGGAAAGAAGAAATGGCTCGTAACCAACGCACTGGTGATGGCATTGCGCTGTAAATATAAATTAATTACCTGTTCCCCTTTAGCTTTTAACGCTCACGAGAACGGCCAAGGTCGTAAAACCCAGCGCTCAAGGAAGTACGCAGAACTGTCAGACCCCAACTTGTTCACTATTTGGTTTCTTGGAAAAACATTTACCAAGACAAAACAGACAAACCAGAATATAGTGACAGTGAGGATATAGCTAGATGAATTGCCATAGACAATGGTATATGGCTTAGAGGATCCATAAGCCGTGGGGATCAGAGAACAGTATTCTTTTTGTGCTGGATACTCTTCAACTCTTCTTGCAACAACGTGCTTTGAAGTCAAACAAGCTATCATGACTACTTTGCGATTTTATTATGATCCTTCCGTTCTTTCCCTCTGAAGTTCAGAATCAGTGACGCACAAGTCTCTATAACACACGTAAGAAGCTCTCAAACAACCACAAAAAATTTATTGTCGCCCCATGAAAACTAAAGACTGGACTGCCGAGTCTAGGCTGCTTGAAAGTCCTTCAAAGCTATCATAAAGTCTCAAAGCTAATATATTTTTACGTAGACAGCTTCGTGACTGAACATAACCACTGTCAACCGACACAAATTGCAGAATGAAACAGACGTGCTCCTTAGAAAAAAATTCGGCAGATATCACGTACCGTGGGAGTCGATATTATGCGAAGCATGCGGCGGGTAGGTGACTCTGGCGTAAGTTTTTTACATAGCGACACGTTATAAAATGACGCTAAAGAAATGTATAAATATTTTACGCACACACATATATATGTTGAAGAGCCTCATATGTGTTATATAACCAGTTGTTTACGGTTGGGTAACGCTGCCAATGGCAACGTGGGTATTACCAACACCAGAAGCGGTAAGCTGATATGTAGTGCTTATACGTGTCCCGAAAACGCACGCATGTTTCACGAACCCGTGTGCATGTGTGCAAGAAGTTCTTGACAGTTCTTGAACAAAGGCATCATCACCGGGATCAGTGAGCACCAGCAGCTGGTCATGAATTGTTATAGGATCCGGTCGTGATCGTGGTGACGAGGGGTCCATGTGTAGTGAAGTATGTGGTACAGTAGGGCTGTTGGAATTCGTCGATGCCTCGGTCATTTTGTCGACAAATTGTCTGTCGACAGAGCCGGCGACGTGTCGGAACCTGAAGCCACCCTTCGCGTTGGTGAGGTATAGGCTGTCGCGGCTGGTAGGCCTGGATAGTGGTACGTAGACCAATTTCAGTGGATGGTGTTTGTCGTATTCGTAGGCTATACCTGGGCGTATGTGGCCTACGTAGCCTATCTACCAAGCGGCTGTCAGTCAATCTGGCATCGTCCTCGGCCAGCATGAGGCCATCGCACAGCCTCGTAAGAAATGAAGATCGTAAGAAATGCTGCGTCGTTCTGGCGGTCTAAGAGCACTTTAGGGTGCGATGATGTGAATATCATATGTAACTTTCGTTGATGTATTCCTCCGGGGTCGAGCAATGCTTCAATATAGCTTGCTAAATAATAGAAATACAAACATATAGTTTAATAGACTGTTACAAAAGCGGAGCCAACACTGGAACTACAGACGTTAATCTGACATCATGCAGTGTTTATTGCTTTCTTGTAAAATTAGATAGCCAGCACCACAGCCACAATTGACGTTGCACCGATATTACGCCTGCGTAGGCTGTGTTTCCACACCACTTTACAGACCTGGCGTGGCTCAGTGGTAGAACACCTGATTGCCACGCTGAATGCTTGGGTTCGATTCCTGCTGGGATCCTAATTTTCATTCCTTCCATTCGTTGAGTCAACGCTGCCGATGATGGTTTTCCTTAACGCTCTAGCATTTAAGTTACCAATATCTGTTCTCACACTTCCTGGGTAGATATAAACTGTCAATCACCTGTGGCGCATACCCGTACACCGCGGTCCGTGGTAAATGGGTATGTGCCACTCGTGTCTAGTGGAAAGGGTTTGACGACGTACGCGGCAGGATTTTAACGTTATTCATGTCTTGACCCGGCAATCATATTCGTCAAATCCTCTTACCCTCCCATGCAAATTTTGGTCTACACCAAGTTAAGGAGGCGATCATGAGAGCACCCAGACGTAGGCGGCTAGATAGATAGATAGATAGATAGATACGTAGATAGAAACGCCCAAAGTGCCAGAGGTTCGCTAAGAAATGCTTCGCATTTAAAATGTTACGTGAATTACAGTAATGTATCGTCTATTTTGGGAGAATGTTAGGCTGTACCGAAAGCGGCAGATTAGAACTACCAGTGCTCGGCCCTTAGAAGCAGCGATTGGAGCAAGACATGCAGCGCAAAATGCATGTTTAAATCTTCTTAAACACCTATGCTCAGAAGTATCACTGGATATCGTTTAAAGCTAAATATTTGAGCCATCTTTTAAAGATCAAGGGCCTAACTGTAAAGCGTAGTTGTGGCAGTTTATGTGTGATGTGTGACTCATTGTGCGTTCGTGCTCTCCTTCTCTCTCTCTCTCTCTCTATCTTTATATCTCCCCAATCCCTTCCCCCAGTGTAGGGTAGCATACCGGTCCTGAGACTGGTTAACATTCCTGCCTTTCCTTTCTCTCCTTCTCCTCTGTGGCAGTGTATCGTTGGTCTCTCCTCTCTCACCTTGCTGCTTTCGCCCAGGCTCTCTTTTTTCTTTAAGGTGTTGCCACCTCTTTCACAACGTACTGTGGATAGATTAGGGAGAGAAATCGAAGTGCGTGACGTCATGGCATAAGTGCAGTTGGGAAACGATGCAGCAGGAGAGTATTGTAACGTCACACCTCAGGGACCAATACACATACATGTGGTCTATGACGTCACACTTCGACGCTCACAAAACACCTCTTCTACCTCGCCTCGGGGCCTCTGATATGCCATGGTCTTAAGAATTTTATCATGTTTTGTTGTTTTTAATATTAGGCAATCCCTTACAAACAAAGCCTCCGACTTTAAAAGGGCCCCTCACCAGACCACACAGCAAATTTTAGTTAGACGCTGGAAGTTGTTGTGTGCCGAATGAAGAGCAGTATGCCACAAGAATTTTTCAAATCGAATCATTACGAGCTGAGAAAAACAATAATTTGTAGCGGCACGAAACCATGATGCGAGGAGGCGAGTTTCAAAACCTTGCCACTCGCCCCGTTTAGCCTTATCAGGCCAAATCCCTTCCCTGTCCTCTTCACTTGACACATACGCATGAACACGTCATGCGCATGCATGGTCACGTGCGCGTGACGTGCCCGAGCCAGCCCGAGCACGCGAGCGGCGTTGCACGGCCGCTACTTTTTTTTTTTTTTTAATGTAGCAGCTGTGGGCGTTTTGTGGGCGTTCTCTGTGGTGTACTGCCTGTTTCTGCGGGATGGGCATGAAAGTTGAGACATTTTTAAGGGCACGAGAGTGGCGGTATCATGAGCCAGTGTCGCATTAACGTTTACTTGGGGGGCGATCGGAGATCTCTGTTCGTTCGCGTTCGTTCTGCGGTGCCTACGTCACAAAAGTGAGAGGATGCGCAGCTCTCCCGCCTGGAACCGCCGAGAGGAAGAGGACAGCCAATCGTGAAGCGGAAAGCTTTCCGGAAGTAGACGCGCATCCTGTGACGTCGGCACGGGGACCGTGAAGCGTTTCTCGCCTTTTAATAAATATAATTACTTTACAGAAAACTATTGCTTTTGCTTCTCAAGCTCAAACGCTTTTTCAAACAGCAACAGCTTTGAGTAACGATATTTAATAATGTTAGTTTTTTTTGACGTCGTCGCTAGATGGTGTCGCGCACGCGAAAAAAAAAGAGAAAAGTAGCGGCTGGCGCAGTTTCAAAATGTCGTCCCATCGCAACGTCTGCGTTGGTTCTCGGGTGTCGGATCGTCAAAAGGAGCTTCTGCTGGCTTTTGTGAAAGATCGCGACGCTGTCGTGCCCGCTGGAGCCGTCGTTCACAAGGGAGGACCGGGACGACATGTGGCAGGAGCTAGTAGCGCTTTTGAACGAAGAATTCCCTGCGCGTAACACCAGAGCCCAGTGGCAGGCCCAATGGAGGAATGAGCGCTACTATTCGCAGCAGGGTCTTGCCAAACTCCGAGGGCAGCAGAGGTGAGTGCGAGCACAATTGTATTGTGGTCGGTCATCTTACACGTCCCGCTTGTGCTTTACAGCGGCACCCGAGGCGGCCAGATTTCGGATTACCGCGGCCGTGTCGTGCTCGACAGAGACGAGTGTGCGAGGCCCAGAGTTCGGGTGGTCTGAATCGGTAAGCACTGGCTTAGAATATCATTGTTACTTGTATGCTGCGAACAAGTGGGCTCATTTGCTTCGAGCCATTACGCGCTGTTAGTTTTACTTTTTCAAACAATATCGAGTGGATCACCCGGCCGCCGCGTTAGCTGAGGTGCTAACACGTTGCACCGCCCAGAACAGAATGCGAAACAGCCACATTTGCGGTGATGACGAAAGAACAGCCGCGAACTATATTTCGAAGCTCATTAGAGCACCCTACGTGTTACAACCCATTTCTCAGACCCTCGAGTCGAGTGAGGTGCTTAGCCAGTAGGCTTGCCTCCCTCCACCCCTCTCTCCGAAGTCTGTGTGTCATAGCATGCCGCTGTTGAAACATTCTAAAAAAACATTGCTATTGTCCACTTCCACTCCATACTTCTTATTGCACTCAGTGTGTCAATCAAGAAACTTCTTACTATAACAGGTGAGCCCTGCTCCAGATGCTGCTGGTGTGGCTGAAGAGGATGTGGCCCAGGATCTTTCCCGTGCCCGAACTCGTAAGTTTCGCTGATGTTTTTGATTAACTGTAGATGGTGTTACATGCTCACAGGTGATGCTCATGCGTGCAGGCATATGTTTGTGAAGAGATGACATCTGTGGCCATAAAGACGAAAAGCTGCACGAAAAAAATTTGGCAAACGGTTGCAGGAGCTAGTTAGTTGTATGCATAACTGTCAGATGGAATAAACAGGTGTCCTGCCTTGCAGTTATGGTGAAATGTAGCAAAAAGGTAGCATTGCAAAAATGTTCAACATCTTGAAATGTTTCCCTATTTTGTCAGTTGCTTCAAAAGTGAAACTGAAAATGTGCTATTGCTAAATATACTGTTCAAAAAGCAAGCTCGTTATATAACTTCTTCACGTAGCCATCATCCACAAATGCACATTTTTGCACCTGTGTTACACCTGCTTGCTGTATGTTTTGCATACTGCAGCAGCTAGGGTTTCGGAAGGAGATTGTGTCAGTCATCGCGTAAAGCCGGGCAAACGATTGTGTAGCCCTGAAAAGGGCTGTTTGGTTGCTTCTCATGCAGAGGTGGTTAGAGGTGTGAGATGCGTTTGATGAGATGAGCGAAAATTAATTCCGGCACCGCTTTGGTCTGTCCAAACGAAGTGCGTTGGTTGTGCGGTGAACCAAGCACCATTCATGGATGCCATTGGGTCAGTGGATTTTCAACACAGAGGAAATTGTTGCACACACTGAAACTCTTCACGAACAGAAGCTTCCAGCGAAGAGTCGGTAGCAGGAAATTTATAGATGATAATGGCAACACATTTCTTGGTTTCCAGCTCATGCCGCAGCTGCGAGATGGGGGCAACCGGCAGGCCGAGGCGCTGGAGTTACTAGCCGCAAACACCAGGCGGCAGGGCCAGGCATCATTGGAAAGCTGCGCCAGGTTCAACTTCTCGGTGACGTGGTCCACGAACTGCAAGGCGTTGGTACCCTCGCCCGGGCCCTCATTGCAGCGGAAGCCACCTGCACAGTGATTTGTAAAGACTAGTTGTACATACATGTATATTTATTTTTGTTCACATCACGAGCTATCATACGCTTGCTTGCTTCAATGGTGCCCTGCAATTTTTTCTCAGTTAATTTTCTTTTTCTGCATATCAGAAGCACTGATGTGTTGTTTCATTGTACATGCATTCAGCAATTCAGCAGTCATGCATTCAGCAATTTTGTAGTATATGCACATAGTGCACTGTAGTGTATCTTTATGTTTACAGTGTATACGTGTAGAATATTGTGGCACACTGTACGTTTTCTATCGATTTTTACACATCCTAGAAAAAAAGAAATGCGTTTGTGAACGGTCTAGGTTGCACAACAATTTTGAAATATTGCAAGACCAAAAAATAGTTGGCGAATACGTGTTCTGTTGCTTAGAAGTGTTTAGACAATAGGATTGGGTACAAACAGAAATCAATAGTAGAGGAAGACATATCAGCAACCAACAACTTGCATTTTTTTAGCGAGTTCGATTAATACCGGTTCGACTGTGCCTTGTTTTCATGTAATACAATGACTTTCGTGCTGCGAGACGCGTGTGTTGCTGCAGAGGAGCAGCAGGCACTTTGTAGTAACTCCATTTGTATATTATAAAAGGAAGCTACTTTTATATTCTTTTCCTTGGCATTAAATTTAAGGGATATTTATTTACTTTGCTTTTTATGTGCATTGCTCGCGATACTTGTAATAAAATTTCACTTCTTACACCACCCTTGTTGTTCACCTCATTTAAAAGCACGATCCTTGTTGCACTAAAGCTAGCGCATGTTGCTGTGCTGATTCAACAGCCTTTTCAGGTTACCACTTTGGCCCCGAATGGCACCATGTGCCATTCACAGGTGAGCTCTCACTTGTGCTTAGTGTGAAGCACCATATTTTACAACCTGGTCGAAGTATTTCATCAGCATGGCATTGTGTGACAAGGGGCATAGGTCGGCAAACTCACTCATGAGTCGATTCACTCAGATTCAGATCGAGCTGTGAGTCCGGGTGAGTAATACATTGGTGAGTTCGATTCCGGGTGAAAACATTTTAGTGAGCCTGAGTCCGAGTGAATCCGCTTGAGGAAAATTTTGGTGAGTCTGAGTGAGCCCCAAGAGCAAAATATATTTCACGAGTGAGTCAGGGTGAGCTTCACATTTTTTGCCAACCTATTCAAGGGGGTTATACATTGATAGGAGAATGCTGTTTCGTTGATATGTGCAGCAAACATTTGAAGTGTAGTAAAAAAAAAAACAGTCATTTGTTTATGCCAGTGACAAACACAATGAACAAAGACAAACTCGCACCACACAATGCTGCCGAGGTCGTTGCAGGCGGCGGCGTACTCTGCGCAGATGCTCAAGCATGCAGGCCCAGTGGTTCTCGAAACAGGTTCACTACACGGTTGCGTTGCTGCTGGCTCCCGTTGTGGTGGTGGTGCTGGTAGCTCAGCTGCTGCTGGCAGCAGCTCAGCATCGTCTGTGTCATCATCGTCCCCTTCGAGAACAGGCTTATGTGCCGCCAACGCAATGCCGTGCAGAGCTGCACAAGCAGCAATGATGCTTGTGCAGCTCTGCACAAGCTTACAGCGTTGCACCCCTCCACAACATTGCGCATGGCGGTGTGGGCCTTGTTGTAGTGGTTATCAGGGGTGCCACGAGCTGGGCGTCCGGGCACTGGTGTCAGGAGTAACGGTTCTAATGTATAGCTGGA
Organism: Rhipicephalus sanguineus; assembly: GCF_013339695.2. Classification (NCBI taxonomy): domain Eukaryota; kingdom Metazoa; phylum Arthropoda; class Arachnida; order Ixodida; family Ixodidae; genus Rhipicephalus; species Rhipicephalus sanguineus. Next base: position 61,815,845 of record NC_051180.1, on the reverse strand, counting down.
GTCTCCTGCACGAGGGCGGCATGACAGCTGTAGTGATAACGTCTTGAATGTGGCAAGCATTGACAGCACTTACCAAGCAAGCCGAAGTTTTGCTTCCAGGTGCTGACGGAGAGGGCTCCCCCGCCATACCCAGGAGTCATGACATGACCCCAGGAAACATGGACTGAAATCCAGAGGTCGGCATCACATGTCTGCAGAATTCAATTAAGTCAAAATTGTACCCATAAATGACCTTCGGTACAATGTTGCGTATTATGTTAATGTGACTACATCTGTCTGCACTGTTACTGGCTGTTGAAACATAGTTATGAACAAATCATCGACAGGGTAGGTTCTAATGTATAAGTTCTAACACGAGGACAATGCAGTGTCAAAGGGTAGTCTGCATGTTTACTGCTTGGAACAACCCATCTTCCAGCCACCAAAGCCTTTTAACCAAATTACTGCTGTATGTTTAAGGCAATGTATCACAAAATATCTACAACACGAAAAACTTCGACTGAAAAAAGGGTTATGAAACAATGCGTCTTTAATGTATGTACATGCTCGGGCGCGTTCCGAGGGACCGAAGTAAAGTTTATTCATCCATCTATGTAATGATCCATGTAACGTCCATCACGACAATGAACAATAAGGGCATACTACGGCACATTCTGGGAGCGCTAATCTCAACAAATACAAATCGAGAATCAAGCTTCGGGTACACATGGCGAACGAGCAACGGTAATATTATGCACTGTGCAGGCCGCTGAACCAAAGTGTACTCCGCGTCACATGATTTCATCGCTTATCCTAAGCGAAGTGCCCTGAAACGATCCAATTCCCGTTCTGGATAGATCGAAAATACCGCTCCCACTATATTCAGTTGCAACAGCCTCAGTAAACCGGAAAGTTTAAGCGATATAAATGAAACAATTCGCTACGCATACAATGCATGGATAATACTCACGATCATGGTGTTGAATGCGTAGAGTCCCTTCCCCGACATGTAATGCGTCGTGTCCGCGGAGCTCAGGCCATGGGGCTTCGGGATTGCGATGAGCGTACCATCCACGCACCCGACCACAACGGGAATCCGCCCGAGCCGAGCGAACGCCGCCTTTGTTAGCTCCTTCGCGTCCGTGGTCTCGGGAAAGGCCACCCACCGTTTCTGCCCGCCAACGACAGTAATGGCGTGTGCCACCTCGTGGATGGTTTCGCTGACGGACGACTGCGCCAGGCCGATGAATTCCTCGCTGCCGACAGCTCGCTGGAAGCATCCGCTGGCAAAAAATCTCAGCGCAGACAACACCTTCCGCTCTGTTGAAATCCCACTGGCTCGTTGGCACCCGATGACGGGGTCGAGTTCGTCGCACAACCAACGTACCGTACGTTTCGAGAAACGAAAGCGACGCCGGAATTCACACTCGCTCATCTCTTCAAACGCATTTCGCACCTCCTACCATTCTGCATCTGCTTCGAGAAACGCCAACGTAGCAAGGAAGCACCGTTGCAAGCGCCATTTTCTCAAAATCAGCTGTTGCGGCAGCCGCAACCGCCGCATCACTCGAAATACATGCCGTGCGACGCCATTGTTCGCTCGAGAGAACGCGAGCGAACGGGCTCGCTCTCCGTTCACTTTTAGCAGACGACATGCTCGTTATGACGCGGCATGACGTCACCAAAAAAGAAAACATCAAGGAAAAAAAAGAAATGGCCACGCCCCTTAGAGTGGCGTGAGTTGTCCGGCTTCAGCCAATCGCGTGCGATCATCAGAACGAACGCGAACGGACGGCGCAGAACAGAGATCTCCGATCGCCCCCTTGGACGCGGTAGAATAAATGAGCATAATGAGTGCTCGAACGCGCCAGAACATTACTTTCGTTTCCAGAGAGAGAGAGAGAGAGAGTGATTCGTGAAGGAAATGAAAAGGGACGCTATTTTCTGCCTCCCGTCGTGGGGGCACGGCTCAGCGCCCATTCGTTTCCAGAGCTGGTGTCTGCTCGATGCGCTAACCGCGGGGACACGAACGCATGGGAAAGGGAGGCGCATCAGCCCCGCATCTCGCTGCAATTCACGAAACAAAATGAAAAAGACGCACACATTCCCTTTGTGTGTCTTATTATTTCTCTCAAGTTTTATTAGTCTATTCAAGCAACAAATTACACAAACTACACATGTCGTGTCAAATAATTACCGCAGTGTCACGTGCTACTGTTGGCGACGTCAGAGCACAGTGGTCTACGTAGAGGACTGACGTCACAGCACTACCATCTACGTAGGGCCATTTTCTCATGTACGTCATCCCCTCATTCTCTAAAGCGCGCGCCCGCGAGAGGAAGGGCAAGCAGCGTTCATCTTGAAATTTGACCCATTTCCGCGGCGCGTAGCGTTGCAAATTTTGGCAGACGTGATCGTGAACGCCCAGTGTATGCATTGCGCTCGTTAGCTCAAAATTGTCAAACCTGGTGAGGGGTCCTTAACACCTCTCTTGCAAGCACCCTGTGTACCGGATAAATGTCAGGCATCGCTGAGGCTGAGATTTGCTACAGTATCACATAATTTATTTACCCTTTCCTTGCGTCTTAAAGGGAGTGGCTTTTCGTGAAACGTTATTAATGAATTATATTCCGCATGGAAACTCATATGAATTTTCGGAACGCGTGATTTTGCAGTACAGGTATAGGCTACAGCCCAAGGCTGCATCACGACTTGTATAAGGAACTCAGCTCCTACGTGTTGTAGCGCTGAAAAAGGCAGCTAGAAGTCATTTGCTTCAGCCTATCGGCGCAGCTATTCGTGTAAGAATAGCGCTCGGTTAAACTTCACGACGGAATTTACACTGCGATACATTTGCCATCCTAGAATACAAATCATGGAGTTCCCATCCTCATTTCCACATCTAAAATCTTCAACCGCTTTCACGCGTTCATAACAAATACGAATTTAATTATTAGTTTTAGGGGTGAAGCACCTTAGGGTCTCGGTGTGTAGGCGTGCATCGGGCATCATCGTCAGCTGTCGCGGCGTGCATCGTCGTCTGCTGCCAGGATAATCCATTTCCTTGATCGCAAGAGAGGGCGCCACCGCCTCAGTGCTCTCGGCGTGGCGAGAGAGAGCGAACGGCGTGCATTGACCATGGAAACGCTCTTTCTGTGATGAACGCTGAACTACCAGCTCGCAAGGAGCAAGAACGCGCCCTCGTAGCGTCCGCTAGTATAGTTTCTTGATTGGAAACTGATTGCTCGCGCTGCACAACCTTTCACCGGCCACCCCGTATATAGAGGCACTGCATCTTGAACTGCAATGTACTGCTGGTGGGAGATTTTATTGTGCGGAGTTGAACAGTGAAGATTCGCAGCGTGCACGTTAACTAAAAGAGGACTGCAGGCCTCTGTGTCTAATTTTTCTTCTGTCTCTCATTGCCCATTAGCAGTGATTTTGCTGTGGGAAACACTGGCACGCACTGCATGCTTCGCCCCTTCACACGTTTCCCGCTAGTGGAGCTGAAACTCCTTCCCCTACATTCTTCGCCCCTCCCCAGTTTTTTTTTTCTTTTTTTGCGTTTAACGTCCCAAAACCATGATATGAATATGAGGGATGGCGTAATGGAGGGCTCCGGAAATTTTGACCACCTGGGGCTCGTTAACGTGCACATAAATCTAAGTGCACGGGCCTCAGTCATTTTAGCCTCCATCGAAAATGCGGCCGCCGCGGCCGGGATGCGATCCCGCGACCTTCCGGTCAGCAGTCGAGCACCAAAACCACTATACCACCATGACGGGTTTTGAATACGGAATACGAATGACTGGGTCTTCTTGACACATACTGCTTTTCTTGTTTAGTTGAGAGAAATTGTGATGCAATCGTTCGAGTAGTATATTTATACATTTTAGGTGAAGATGGCTTTAGTTCAAAGCTTTTTAAGAGCCTCCTCGTCATCACTAGAATCCGCATGTGTCCTTATAATTAAACCCGACGTCCGTCCTTTGACTAGCCGTGGCCGTGCCCGCGGTCCTGTGACATTAAAAGCAAATGGAATCGATTTAGAGGAAGAAAGTGTATGTAAAAATAAAAGTAAACAGCCTTGATATTGAAAGCTTGGTTTGCTTCAGGTGAGATTGAGAACTTGTGCAACCATACGTCGATTCCACGTGGCGTCTTTCCACTGACAGTATTGATTCCAAAGAGACACGTGTGCACATTTTCTATATGTGCGCATAATGGAATAATAATATCATATTGTGTTCGTACAATCTCTCAAAGCCGAGCATAAGCGAAATTCAGCCAACGCGCTTGTTCAGCAGTAGCTTTCACAGGTCGCTCCAGAAGTTGTGTGGCAACATTCGTTGATGGTTCGGTTAACAATGATCTGTCACGTCGGGAAAATGAGGTGTCGATCAGAGTTAACATGACTTTTTTTTTATTTGAATGATATACCAAAATGTTGGCGCACAAATAAGGCGCCAGCTACTGCTTAGCTCTTAGAGGTGTCTAGCATAGAAAACAAAGGGTCCGAATCTCTAAGCACAGATAGCCCGCAGTACATACAATATACAACTTAGCGTAACAGCCAAGACGTAACGTAACAGTCAAAACAACATAATCAACAATCACATACATGTGTACACAGGATGATGTTAAAAAAAGTGAAGAGCAACCATTGCATAGCGTAGCCAAGACAAAAATAGGCAACACGCGCATAAATATAGACTGTGCCGTTAAAACGAAACAAAGCTTCAGTGCGCTCCTAGCGGCCAGGAATGCCACTGTCTTCAAGAAAATTTTCTCTTTTGTTCTTCTTTGGTTTAGAGTTTGCCTCGAGGACACATGCCATAAAGTCAACAAGTATGTGGCGCATTAGTAAAACCTTCGCTCTCTGCTGCCCCGGTAAGAAATTGCACGCTAGTGATGTCCATCTCCTTCATTTCTTCGGATGGTGTGCCGGTTATGACTATTTTACTGCGGGCGATATCTATTGTTTTTTACTGTTAAAACAAATTTTCTCTTAATGTTAGTTACTCGAATATTTGTGTTGAAAACAAAGACGTCTGCGACTCTGAAATAACACAACCATAAATAAGCCCAGGTTTATGTTTGGTCTAGAACACGTAGAACATGAGCTTCAAGCTAAAGTCGTAAAAATCCTGCTTTAGATCATCTTGAAGTCGTTAATAGGGAACTTTAATAGTCAAACACCTAATGAAAGTCATTAAGTGTTTGACTTACTAGCGGCATAATAACACCGCTAGTATACGTCAAACACCTAATGACTTTCATTGCCTTTATTAGTAGAAGATTTCAGGACGTATTTGAGAAAAAGTCCAGAATGCCTCTTTTCATGTTTCCCGTCTCGCGATAAGCCATACAAATCTTTCGCGCAGGTGCGAACTCTAGTCTCAATGTAAGCAGAGCCAATGGCAGTGAAAATAAATTACGACATAGCAACCTACCTAATCACGTTGATTGTTTCAGTGGTTGTATTATTCTTGCAAAAAAAAGATTGCATTACTAATTTTTTTCAATAACATTCTTCAAGTAACCTTCGATCTAAGACGGGTTCATTGATTAATTTCGTTAGAGAACAAAGATTACGCACGAAATAATTTAGACAGATTTTTCGAACTCTAATAGGCAACGGGCTTCATATGTTCAACTTTGCCTTTTTCTCGGGTACAGAGGGCCGACGTTACGTTCTCTGTATGTCTGCATGTGAAGAGGTTCTTCAAGCATTCTGTTCTGGTGATTGGGCGGAACTGTTAACTTCATGACGTCCTGTTTATTTTATTTCTTTTTACACCCAAGGCCAGAAGCCCGTAAAATCTCCTACGGGTACCTTAATCGTTATAATTGATCCATTCCATTGTTCAAAAGCTGCTAAATAACAAGAAACGCGAGGAGTTTAATATTGATAGAGGATAAAAAATTGCGCAGCTTGCACTACCAGCGCAAGCCTGGAACCAACAGCGTAGCTAGTGTTCGACCTAGCTAAGCTTTGCTTGTACTGCCAACCTTTTGCTAGAGAAGGCAAATTTTTTGCTAATAGTACTAAACATGGCTAGACTGCTATTATTTTCCAGTATCGGTCGGTTAGCCACACTACGCACGTGTCACGTGGTTTTGCCGGCAACTTGTCACATAACTATTTACGTGATGCTGCGCGATTTTAGTTACTTGACCAGTTGTTACGTGGTGTTAAATTTCTGGTCACCTCACTAGCTGTTACGCGGTTTTGGCGCAAACATGCCACTTGACTTGCTGTTACGTAGTTTTGGCGGCAAGATGTCAGGTGACTAGCTGTTACGTGCGTTTACATGATCAGCCACATGACTAGGTGCTACGTGGTTTATGAGGGGAACATGTCAGGTGACTAGTTGTTGCGGGATGCGATATTAGTGAAGTGAATAGCTGTTGCGTGCTTTGGGTTTTGCGCGAGCGAAGTAGAAGTTGAAGACGACGAAGCGAGCACGTAACGATTAAATGATGATGATGATGATTCCTGCTCGCACTACCCGGCGCAAGCTCCGTTCTGAAAACAAGGTCGATTAAAATTAAACTGCTAATGGAATAGTTTCTTTTTTTCGATATTTATGCAGCACGGTTGATACGGCTCCTAGACGACTGCATTACAAAACAGCATTTTCGAACTTCGGAATGAGCGCATTCGCAAAAGCTTTCGGCAGGCGTTCCCCCAAAGTGGTTAGTGGTAATCGTGCAATCGGCCTAAGCTCGGCCTTGATCTCTGAATGAAAGCTTCTCGGCTCAACATAATCGCTTTCACGATCCAGCCGGGCAATCATAGCTTGTGCAACTTATAACGGGCCTAATTAGTAGTTCAACGGCGAACTGTTCTTTCTTATCACAGCATTTAATTTATCAAATTCATAACATTTCGTAAGGGTTTCCACACTAGCTGAACAATGGGATACATAATCGTGTGGTACCAAGTTCTGTAAAACTATTTGTGGCGTCGTACAGTACAGTCAGAAGGCTTCAGTGGTACATGTCAACGAGCGCTACGCTTAGGTTTTCGTCATATAACGAAAACAGTTTTAATGAAGTCGGCCTTTTGTAGCACACTCTTTAAAATCGTTGAGTGATTAAATCATTGCGAATATGAAGCAAAAATGTTTTACGGAGGGCCAGCTTTATCCACAATTTCCAATAGATTTTGAACGATGGAAACAACAATCGGTAACGACCGAGTGAGGCGTCCAATTTATTTAATTTTTACTTCTTTCATAGAATGATGTCAGACCTTAAATAGACCTGTTTTTCAGCTGTAACATCAGCCCTGTAGCTCTAAATAAGGACGGTATAGTTGTCATTGTGCTAAGGTTTATACAAACTGCGCTTAATATGGGCAATTTATGCGCACCAATTTGGGAACCTGCCCTGCGAGGGTTTTCGTTATTAGCTGTTCGCTGGCGTCTGTATAAATTCTGTAATTTATATGAATCACTCATGCAACATAGTTTGTCTGATTTAAAAAAAAAATATTGCCTTTTGTGATATACTAGTGCTGCTAAAATAACAAATAAAAATAATGAACCCTAGATGGTCATTGCTATTTTTGCCGTATGACTCAGTGTGATCTCCTTATTTTGTGCGTGCAAAATTCCTGTCGAATTCCTGCTGTGTTGTTACCAATGACAGTTTGTAAAGAAGGGGTAAATAAAAGAAAAAAACACTGAATTACTTGGGGCTGGTGCGGTGCTGTGGAAGGCTATGCCAAACACGCTGTTTTCCTCGCCACTCCTTTGGGGATTCTGTCAACGCTGCGGTCTTTGCACATCTGCAGGCATCAAAGTCAACTCGTCATCTTTATCATGGCACCCATCTATCTGGAAATCTGGATTACCCCTTCTTGCAATGCATCGGCTGTCTACGAATATAGGGACGTCCCTCCTCTATTTTTTATGCTACGTAGGAGTTAGACAGCCACCGTCTTGCTATCTTCGGTCTGCGTTCGACGGCCACCATTTGACTCTCGCTCAATACCACCGATCTCGTGGGGAAAAAGAACCACTACACTTCGCTGCAGCTATAAGGAAGACGGGGTCATCCACGTCACCAAAGGTGTCGTCGACGCCAGCAGCCATCTGTTGATGGGCGTGTGACGTCGCACGCCTAGTTGGCTGTGACTCTGACACGTCTAGCGATTTTCACGCAGCAGCTGTCGATTTACTTGGTGTCCCGAGAAAGCATCATCACAGTCGGCAAGACGAAAGAGTGCTGTTCGCTCGAGTATTCTTTGTTTTTTCTTCTTTGACCGTGGACTTCTACCACTTTGCCTTCTAATTTATCTCTCTCTCTCTCTCTCTCTCTTTATTTTTCTTTCTTTTTTTTTCCTGGTCGTTTGTGCTCACACTCGCTGTCAACGAGCCTGTTCATGTCCGCGTTTTATTTCTAGCAGTATTTTCTGGATATGTTTGTTCTGAGGTGCTCTCAAGCTTAACGTGAAAGTATGCAGATCAGCGAGGATATTAAAGCGGTTAAAAAGTGCGATGGAGAGAAAGAGAAAAGTGATCTGCAAAGATTATTATTATTTCTGCTTATCTATAATGTTCATGTGCGCTTATTTTTACCAGAAATTTTTTTCGATGACATGCAGCAATCGTGCTTGTTGATGTCATCTGCTGGTGGGCATAATTAGCATAGTATCCCTCAGCTCTGACATGAACAATATTAATTTTTAAGTATCTTCCGTATCACCCTGGCAGCATTTGCTCAACTTGTGTTTAAAGCTATTGCAAAAGACTTTGAGAAAAAAAAAGAAATGAAACAGATGCACTATATGGACGCAATGGTACTCGTGTAGTTATGCTATTACATGAAAATATTCAAATAAATATGAGAGAGCTTTGAATGACACATTTTCAAGATTTCTTGCAGCGGCGCTCAATTCAATTCTTAAATTTATTACGTGAAAAGTCAAAGTATTCGACTAAAGGCAACTACCGCGAGCTGTACGTTTGGGCAAGCTTAGCGTCTGTCAACACGAGATGCAGCAAGTTAGCTTGTCCCCATTCAAAACCCAGATTTGTCCCAAAAACAAGCAAGCAGAAAAGCGAGGCCGCTTTCAAAAATCCGCTCTTCAACCCACATAAGAACGTGTGCGTAAACATTCCACACGATACACCGCGTACACGTTGTCCGCGGAGACGGGGACGTGGAACGGGAGATGCCACGACAAACCTATTTCGACGGCACTGCACGCACGTCGCATTGTAGTATTCCGACAGGACACCCACGAAAAGAAGGTGCACAGCATGGTAAGGAGACGCCGAGAAGCCTACCCAAAACATTCACTTCGACGCCTTCCTACTTTTCTTTCGTTCACCAGTGACAAGATTTCCATCTTTGTTTATCCCCCTCCTGTCATGTTCAATTTTTGTTGCACGCACTATTTGAGAGCCCTCTTGGTTTCGCTAGGCGAAGGCAGAAAACGTACGGGATTGGGATGACGTCACTTGAGGGAACGCCTCTTGCAGTGCTTGTGACAGGAATTCAATGACGCTGAGAATCTCGTAGGAAAGAAAGGCAGAAAAATCAAATAAACAAAATAACATTGCACATGTCTGTTCGCGATGCCTTTGCCTCTCTGTACAGTGCTCGAGATGGCACGCCGCCGGTATGCGAAACGGTGCACGTTGCTGTCGGCAGTCACGCTTAAAGCCGTCTTTTCGCCACGCACGCTTACCTGCGTTGCCATCTACGAGAGCAGAAGTAAAAACCGACCGACATTCTTCACGTATTCTTCAATGCGCACCGTCGGCATTGCTTGCGTTAAATACATAATTTATTGCAGACCATCTGCGATCAAGATTGTACGACTGTTTGTCCGTATGCAGATGTGTTTACAGCGTTTGATCTTACTAAAAAACAAATAACCAAGTGCAAATCACGTTATCTAGAAACCCCTGTACATGCGATAATTTCTATTTTCGCTGTTATCGAGTTTACCTATCGAATTTGCCATAAACTGACCACTTACGCCAATTGTGAGAAAGTGTCACAATATACCTGCTAATTTGTCTGGCTGCCTGCGTAATTGGAAACCTGCAGGCCAATAATGAGTTATTTGTTTCCTAATCACTGACATAACCGCGCCACTATATTAGAGGTTTTAAATATTCCTATATAAATTACAAATTCAATGCAAATCAGTTTGTGCATGCTTTTTAATATTCGATCACTTAAGTTAATGACAAAAAAATTCAGTGGCCTTACCCTATCGGGAAAATGGAGGCAAGCGAAGCTTGGCGTGCGCGGGCCTGGCAGTACTGCTTTTATTCTTTCTTCCTTTCTTTCTTTTATTCAGGCTTTATTTTTATCTTTCTTTATTTCTTTCAATTGCGTAATGCTCCCTCGTAACTGTGTCCTTCCTCCACGGACCTTCATCCACGTGCATAGCAGCCCAACACTTCGCGCGCTGCAGGCAACAACGACGGTCGTGTGTTCACGTACAGGCAACAATTAAATGTGACAACGTGAAATCACAAGTCACCTCGATAAAACATTAGGTTGCGCCAGGGGCGTAGCCAGAAATTTTTTTCGAGGGGGGGGGGGGTTCAACCATACTTTATGTACGTTCGTGCGTGCGTTTGTATGTGTGCGTGTATATATACGCAAGCAAAACTGAAAAATTTCGGGGGGGTTTGCACCCCCCCAACCCCCCCCCTTGGCTACGCCCCTGGGTTGCGCATCATAAACAGATGATCGCCGACAAGCCCACGATCAGGAGAACATCAGTGATTGGAAAATGGGGCATACAATTACGCATGTGACCGGCCACCTCCGTGGGCCGCATTTCTGTACGCTCGACGGCGCCGGGTTTTCCGTGTACGGCGCCGTCCCCGAATTCCGAGAATTATAACAGCTTCGCTTAAAGACCTCGACAACGTGAAGGCTACCTTATTTCCCATCATGCGTATGGTATACAGGTGTACGCTTTCCATGAAATAATAATAATAATAATAATAATAGTAATAATAATAATAATAATAATAATAATAATAATAATAATATAATAATAATATAATAATAATAATAATAATAATAATAATAATAATAATAATAATAATAATAATAATAATCTTCCCGCAGTTTCTCGCAACAGCCAAACGTGGGGCGACGTTTTCCTCGCGGCGTGACGCTTTCTTCAAAAGGGGGCGTTACCTTCAAGCACAACGACAGCTGCAAGTTTCCCCACTTTCTGCGCAACTTACGGGCTTCCGCAAGTCTGCAAATGGACAAGTAAACAACTTAAATTATCCTTTCAAAACGGCTAAGGAGCAGTGCTCCTCTAAGGAAGTAGAGTTGAGACCTCTCTCTTTCTCTCCTCCTGCGCGCACGCTCTTAGAGCGTCGGAAGTGTGCGCAGTAGAAGGCGACTCGGCCAACTAATTAGGGGAGTTGGCGGTCGGCTTTGATTCGGCTCAAGAGCTTCGGCTTCGCTTTCGAGACTTGACGATGCGTGTGGCGCACGTCATAATGGCTTCGAAACATTATTAGGAGTTGATGGTAGGCGCAGACGGCGTGTAGGAGATTTAGGAATAGCTGCAGCGCCGCGATAGTGCCGGCGACGTACTTCGCTTAGCTGCGTCTACTTCTACCGCGAAAGCCTAACCATTCTTGATTAACAAACTGTAGCCCATGAGAAGAGAACGACGTGCTTTCTAATGTGGCCCTACACTTGTTATGCTAAGCATTCACTTATTATACATTTCGTATAATCGTAGTAAATGTATAACAAGTAGATTTAAATGTAATGTACATTTAAATTTCCCAGAGCAGGGAAACATTTCATAAACATTCCCACGCAAAAACAGTCTTTATATCTTTTCTCCACGGCACCGAAACTACGAATGAAGAAATAGGACGGAGCACTAGTTTTACTATTTCACAAAAAAAAACACTAGCCCTCCATGCAGTAATATATAAATTGTTGGGGTATGAACAAGAAATTTTTCTATGAAAGAATGCAGCAAAAGACTGAAAATCATCGTAAATGCAAAAATTAAGTCTGAAAAAAACCAGCTTCAATACTTGGGAGATAGACAGAAAATAAAGGAAATGCGTGATAGGCTGTCTGTTCACATGCATGCTCTGTCTTTAAAAAGTCACAGTTTCACCACAAGGGGCAAGCAATGAATGCGACACCAAGAAATTGGAATGTCACACGAAGAACGACAAGCAGCTCGATACTTGCAGCGCGCCGCTGAAGCACGAAGAAGGACGCCCGAAATGAACGCACAGGTATACACAGGACAAGCGTGAACTGACTGTCACAGCTGTTACGTCTTTGTGCATGAGCAACGCGCTGGAAGTGTCGACAATGTTTGTTTGTTTGTTTGTTTGTTTGTTTGTTTGTTTGTTTGGTTGTTTGTTTGTTTGTTTGTTTGTTTGTTTGTTTGTTTGTTTGTTTGTTTGTTTCCTCAAAATTATGGCACATATCCACTCTGAGACACTGGTCAAGACTGCGTGTCGACCAAGGAATCAGACGCTCTTAGATATTTATTTTTCTTTTGAACTGCGGTGCGTGGAGTGACCCCTCTGCGTCTCCTGCCACACGAGGATGTCTGACGCAAGGTGTGCCGGGTTTTGTCTGTGTTTTTTTTTTGTTTCACATCGCGAGTGGGTACAGAAAGGAGCCACGTTGTCGTGTTTGTCTCAAGGGCAGTTTTAAAATTGAAAGAAAATGTTGGAGCTTTGCGTGATATACGCTAAAGCTCCTCCGGGATCTGCGCGTACACCAGCGGTAAGTGTTGAACATAAAAAACGATAGGCCTGCGCTGAAACCGCAGCACAGTCACAGCGAAAGTTGGAAGAGTGGCGTTTCTAGAGCCCGTTGTGAGTTCTCTTGTGGCTACAATACAAGTACACTAGAAAGGTACCCACTACGCCATAAATCACAATTTTCGTGAAGTTGGGAAGCACCTACTAAGCCATTGTTCGTCATTCTGGGGAGAAACGAGGTACCAGCTACACGTCTGTAAGGCATTATGTGCACTTTGTTGACGCGACGACTGATGACGAAGAAGAATTCTGGCTCAGCCTTTTGTAATGGGTTGGAAGCTTTAAACGGCCCACCAGTTATTTAATATGCATTGGGTGACGCCCGGTCGCTATTTCCTTCTCCCGTCATGCTGCATAACATACGTAGACGTGGAAGAGAGAAGACGGGGGGGGGGCGGGGGGGGGGGGCGAAGAACTTTACTGAGACCCCGAGGAAATGGATCATGCGCTTATGGGCTTCCTTGGCAACCAATACAAGTGCACTCGCGAGGAACCCACTACACTATAAATCATTGTAATTTTTGAGACGTAGGGCCGCAGGCACTGTGCCATTTTTCGTCATTCTACGGAGAGTCGTCGTACCTGCTAAACGCATGTAAGGAATTATGCGCACTTTGTTGATGCTGTGCCTGATGACGACGAAGAATTATGGCAGAACCCTTTGTAATGGGTTGGAAGCATTCAACAACCTACTCGTTGCGAAATTCGCATTGTGTGACGCCTGGTTACAGAATTCGCGTTGTGCGACGCTTGGTGCTTATTTTACTCTTCTACCACGCTATATTGCATATGCTAATGTGGTTCCTTCCCGACATGAAGCCTGTATAGGACCTTTTTGCAAAGCAGTTTCAAGCACCGGCATTGCTCAAAGGTTGAATACTGGGCTCACACGAAGAGGGCCCAGGTTCGAACCTCGTTCCATCCTGGAATATTTTTCTTATTTCGTTTTTTTTTCTTATTTCGAGCGATACTGGTTACGGACACCGGCGGCGGCGGCGGACAACTACGGCGCCAAAAACGGCTGGTGAAATGATCTCATAACAGCTTTCGCTGTAATAGCTCGCCGTGATTTTGCCGGGCATACATGCCGTGAGGTTGAGTTGTCTAACGCAGCGCGCTGAGGAGCGAGGGGTAGCTGGTTCGAATCCCCGGCCGGGTACTTCAGAATTTTTCTTCTTCTGCTTTAGTTTTCTTTGTGAATTTTTATACATCATACACACATACATATACATATCCGTGACGTGACGGCGACGGCAAAAATCCACCATGAGTCTCATATATTTGCTATCGCAATAAAACAATAATCTTGCAGGGCGAAACACAATACGAAGACCTTTTCAAACTTTACAATAAAATTGCATCACTCAAGGCTCATTCAAAGCTGCGACTAGCACCGGTGTCGCGACCATTTGCGACTGGCAAATAAAAATCCGCTCAAGGTGACATGTTTACACCCGCGCGCGACTTATACTCGGCGCCGCACAGAATGCACGTTTGCTCACATATGGGTCGCATTGTCATTGCCCCATAAAATAAGCCGGCGTCCTGTTTCTGCGCACCTGATTGGTTAAGACGTTTGGGACTGCAGTCGAGCGACTGAGAAATCTAGCATTGAGCGACTGAGCCAAAGCAGTTACTTTGCGACCATTTGCGACCAGTTGCCTTGCGACTCACTTGGTTGCGCGACCGGTGCTAGTCGCAGGTGCAATCAGTCGCGGAAGCAAATGCATTGCTATGCACCAAAGCATTCTGCGATGTCATTTTGACGAAAACTGAGGCGGTTTCATTTGGCCAAGTCGGCATCAGTTGTTTTCTAACTTTGAAGGTAAGAGAAAAATGTATGTGCTAGAAGGTATGAACTGCAATAAGGTACGCATTTGGGCTGGTTGGTTCATGATTAACTGTAGAAACAGCGCTAAAACACGGGACGAACAAGGAAAGGACACCTCGCAGCGCCGTTGTTTGTGTCCTTTCCTCGTTCGTCCCGTGTTTTAGCGCTGTTTCTACAGTTAAGTATGTGCTAGAACCTGCAGCGAAGCTAAGCGTAGGTGTTCGGCACATTTTGAAGCCGGTCTACGGCAATGAAGCAAGCCGTCTCACTTTTCTTTAACAGCAGAACTGTTTAAGCCGGCCGGAAAAACTTTGCTGTCCGCAACAAACTGCTAGTGGGTATGCGCCGTAGGAATTGGGCAAGCCCCACTGCTGAGTATAGCATGTGCGCGCTTGAAATGAAAACTCTACTCGACGAAGTGGAGCGCGTGAAACACGTGAAGAGATAGAGGAAGAAAGAAATAGAAATACAGAGAAAGAAAAAAAATAGAGAGAGAGAACGAAAGCGACACAATGAAAGAGGAAGAGAAAATAGAGAGAAATAAAAGAGAATGAACAGATAAAAAGATATAAAATGCAGAAAACGACATAGAGATGGAAAGGAGATAGAAAGAAACAGACACGAAAAAGAGATAGAAAAGACAGAGAGCAAGACAGAAAGAGAAAGAAAGAGGGAAATAGAGAGAAAAACATCTGAGAGAGAGAGAGAGAAAGGGAAGAAAGAGAAATAAAGACAGCAAGAGCGATTCCTGTGATACTTTCCATGTAATGATGTAGTGAGAAAGATGCAAAGACAGAGAAAGACATAGAGAGATAAAGAGATGGAAAGAAACGGACACGAAAGAGAGATAGAAAAGAAACAAAGAGCGTGACAGAAAGAGAAATAAATACAAAAATTAAGAAAGAAACAAGGAGAGAGAATGAAGCGGCGAGGCAAAGAAAGAAAGGTAAGAAAGAGAAATTAAGATAGAAAGAGCGAGAAACAGAAAGAAAGATGGATAGAGAAAGGCAGAAATAGAAAGCAACAGGCACAAAAACCACATACAAGAAACAGAGGCAGGGAAAGAAAGAGAAGTTAAAATAAAAAGAAAATAACTGAAACAAGGAAGGCCACCCAGCTCCGCTGTTCATTCAGGCTTGGCAGCACTAGAGCAAACCTGCCATCAATTTCCTTTTCTTTCTGTGGAGTAAAGGAAGCGGAAACTACATTACTTGCGCCACGTAATGTAAAAATGTGTAAATGCAATATTTTATCTTACTTCGCGGCTTGTTGCGGTGTCGCAGAAGAGGAAAACTTGCGCGAAACCTCCCTGACAACGCGGCCGTAGGAAGAGCAATACAGAAATCCAGCAGCTTTGCGGTTTCACAGTTTGAAGGAGATGTATGAAGCAGCCATGTACCAATCCTCCCGCACCTCACCACAACAACCATCGAGTCATCAGGATGAGTAAAGTAGTACAAAGAGCGCATAGACGCTGATGTCGTTCCTCTATATTGTGTGCATCGCACGTGTACCTCATACCAAACGAACTACTAGGTGTGACGAAGCGTCCGACACAACGCCACTGTCAGGGTGGAACTATTAAGAGTGGAGTCAGAATGATTGCTGGGGTTTTACGTCCCAGAACCACGATATGATTATGAGAGACGCCGTAGTGGAGGGCTCCGGTAATTTCGACCACCTGGGGTTCTTTAATGTGCACGTAAATCGAAGCACACGAGCCTCTAGCATATCGCCTCCGTTGAAATGCGGCCGCCGCAGCCGAGATTTCACCCCGCGACCTTCAGGTCAGCAGTGAAGTACATAACCACTAGATTACCACGGCGGGTGGCATCCGTGTCACCCCAATGTCAGCACAAATATTTTTCCAACTGCATTTTTTGCCAATGTTAGATCGCCTTATATGAGCTGTCCACGCTGTTTCTCAGAACTAGCATTCTATTTTACTCGTGCTGGCACTTGATTTGACATTGAGTTGCGTGTTGATTGACTACTGCCACTCCTGTACGCAACACAAACGTTTTTTTAATTTTTGCTTAAGGGCATCGTACAACCCCTCTCCTGCATGACTGCCCGCTCCCTCTCTCTCTTCTCTCGTCTCTCTCTCTCTCTCTCTCTCTCCTCTTCTCTCTCTATATATATTCTATATATTATAATCTATATATATATATATATATATATATATATTATATATATATATAATATATATATATATATATATATTATATATATATATCGTAAAAGAAAAAAAGAGAACAGTGACAAAACAACGCCCGTTCCTGGACCGGCTCTTCTTCTCGGCCACTCGGCCACGCCGCGAAAATTACTTTTCGAGCTGCAGAAATGCTTTCAGGTCGACGAAAGTGGCTGTGCCACGCTGGTACTCGCAGGCCCCCAGGCCATAGACCCTGAAGGGAAAACGTCTCTGGTGGGCGGTACTCGCCGTGCCTGGGTGGTCGTTCTTTTGCACGCCACGACGTCTCTTGCAGAAATGCCGAAGACTCAGGCGGTCGACTTTGGCTGCCTCGTTGTGGCCGCAGGTCTCGCCTACGCTGCGATTCGGTTAGGGGGTCTGTCAGAAGGGTATCTGGAGGGCGAGACTGGCTGCATCGCGGAGGTTGGTCTCGGCCACGAAGCGACCTTTTGTGGGCAGTTGCCAACCATACGTCTGGCAGCCGACATCGGCTGTGTCGCGGAGTAAGCGGCGGACGCGGCATGCTCGAAGAAGGTTGCCGGAACAGCATACGAGGAGGCACAGTTGGTGGCGTAGCTTTTCGACCGCCCTTTTCTGCATCTTTGAGGAAGTCGGTCACATTCGCATCATTGTAAATTCCGGGAGGACGGTCACGAGCTTCGTCAGCAAAATGAAGTTTTAGTAGCTTTGGGAAAACGGAGAAGCTCTTTTCCGCAGATACAACCTCTACGTCAGTATCAGGGGGCTCATCGCATCATTTTTCTTTTCTTCATCATCGTCTGGCACCTCTGGAGGTGTCCGGGCGGTATACCGGGTGACGGGGCTCAGGAGTCCATCGCAGGCTTCTTACGAGTAGTTGCTGGCACATCAACGGGCGGTGGAATTAGCGACTCGGCAGCTTCCTTGGGCTTGTCTAGGAGACCCTTCTCGCTGGGTGGAAGGTGATGGAGTGCCAACGGCTGCTGTCTAATCTGCAGAAGCGGCTCCGATGAGTCCGTGAGTGCGTTTATGGTTGCCATAGGCTCTCCCAGTTCTGGTGGCGTGTCAGGCACGACAGGAGCTGGCATCTTCACGTGCAAACGCAGCAAAGGCGAAACTGGGTGCCCACTGTTTAACTGAGTCGACTGAGGAGTGTCAACGCAGGCCGCTCTACTGTGGTGGCGAGCTTTATCTCTGAAGGAGGGCAGGTTGATGGACGCCCGAGCTACACCGTCGGGATTGTGCGTCTCACAGCTCTCATGCGCAGTAGACAGTGGTTCAGTAGGCAGGGGGTCGCAGGCATGAAAAAGCGGGTGAAAGAGACTCGTCAACTTCGCACACCACTCCGACCAAGATCGCTGCCGGACGCCTTCGTAGGCATGCCATGCCTTGGCTGCATTGCGAAGGCGTTCGACGGCAATGCGCCTTTTGTGATTGTCCGACTAGGCGTGGGGAATGCCGAGCGAGTTGATAATCTCAACCCACCCGAAGACGTCGTCCTGGCGCGGCTGTCTTTCTTACAATATATATATATATATATATATATATCTGTGTGTGTGTGTGTGTGTGTGTGTGTGTTTGTGTGTGTGTGACGCTATGAATGGGAGATGTCCAGCGGGCCGCCTGACCACCCTATCGGAAAACCCAGTGGCACTGTCCCAGTGCCATACCTGATTATTGGGCCAGTGTGGCGCTGGGTACTGGGACGCTGGCACGCTGCACGAGGCACGCTGGACGCTGGCGCACTGCACACTGGGACACCCGTTACGGGCCGAAATCGGGCTTTCAAATTGTTTTTAAAAACGATGGTCATACCCAGACTGCAATTAGGCCTGATACACGCGCACTGCGACAAAAAAAAGAAACCTCAAAAAAAGAAAAAAACAAAGAGCGCGCTGGAGTCGAACCCACCACCTCGACGCACTACGTATCCTGAATCTGACGCGTTACCGCTGCACCACACCTGGAAGACGAGAGACGGCCTCTTTTTACTTCATGTTATAACTACGTCTGGTAGCCAGTATTTTCACTTTTCTCGTTTAGAAACGCAGATTTCAGTCTCTTCGCGCTCGCGAGAACCTAAGAGAAGGTACTTAACTTGTTTTTTATGTGCTGCCTAGGATCGGAACATCTATCTGGCATGTTTTGCCGCAAAAAATATTAGCGTAACCGCAGATGTGTTGCGGCAATCGCACTGACTCGCTAAGCAGTTAGTCATACCTATGTAAAAAAGAATGTGCAACTGACCTGCACGCTGAACACATTAGTTTTTGTCACCCGTTTGAACATATTTTCTGTCCTTTTTGTTTACGTTCCGCGTACTATAGAGCCGCAGCACTTCATCCTAGCCGAACCGACCGTTAGGCTTAGAGCTGTACTCTGTGCGCCACGATCGCTGTGAACAGGGCTGGGCAAAGATACATTGGAATTGTATCGCGATACGATACAAGATACTCGGGCAAGAAGTATTTGAGATACAGATACAAGATACATCCGTAATAACTGTATCTGATACGATACTTCCCAATTGTATCTTAAGATACTTCGATACATATGCAAATTTTCTATTATAGACTTATATAATGAAGCAGCAAAGGCCTATGTAGAACTGTGTTTACTTGAAAATTTCTTAACTGCGATGAACTTTGTTTAATTTCAACAAAATACCTATTTGTATCACAAGATACAAACTTTCTTGCTCAAGGTGTATTAGTTTTAATTCCTAAACAACCTATTGGGGTTTGTTTGGCTGCTTAACATGACAGCTCTTTAACCGCTGCGCTGTTAGTGGTTTTTCCGTGACACTTCTGTAATTTATGGGTGTCGCGGCTCTACTTGGCGACCAGCTAGCAGGTTGCCATCTACTTGCAAGAACGTCATTAAGAAGCCTCCACACAATTACGCAAATACCGCTGTGCAGTCTTACCTTGTCCGCAAGAGTATTTTTGTTTTACTAATACCGCATCCACCGACAGGTGTAGAGCTGCAACAACGTTGGTAGCGATATTGTTTGTGAGGCATCGTGTGAAGACGATTAACTACAGAGTCGGCGCTCATAATTAATTGAGGACATAAAACTGCAGTGATTTTTCATATTTTACTTATCTGCTGGCATAAAGCGTTCGCTGGGAGCCTATTCACTAACGTGCACTCTTTTACCACTTCTTCGAGAGAACCTGAGCGGCCACGAAACGCCTCAGACGTGTTCTAGAGGCACAAAACGCTCAGGTTATCACTGCTATTCACACTGTTGCCACTTCTGGCTCTGATACCTACAGATTTGTGACAATAAGAATACTTTAAGGTGACCTAGACAAAGGAAAACCAATATATGTAAGTCATATAGCAAGGTGGTTCCGTACTAAACAATCAATGTGAATAAGTATACAGGGTGTTTCACGTAAGTAGAACCAGCTATAAAAAATATGGTTAATTGCCGCTGAATGATACCAAAGGTATTTATTTGGTTTACCGTCATGTGGCGCTCGTTATGGCACGTTTAGTACTAAGCTTGGCAGGTTAATTAAATAAGGTCAATACTGCGACATCTTTAATATGCACTTTAGGGCCAACTGCGCTTCGACACATCGTAGAGCGCATTTAAAACGACCGATCAATTTTTTTTTTCGCAGCGTACATGCTGCGTGATGAATATTGTCCGGTTTTTAAAGAAAGCCCGCGAAATATGAAATAAAACCACGTTCGCAGACCGTTAAAAAATAAGAATAAAGCCGAGAACGTATTTCAGCAGCAGGCTACAAATGACATAATTCAATAAGCAGACGGGCGAAAAAATCACAGCATATCCACGGGGTGAATGATGATGAGTGGGGCGAAGCTACGGAGGGAATCATCTGTAAACCGTGAAACTCTTCCGTGAAATGCGCCCAGTACATAATATAAAGAGTGTGAAACATCGTGTATATATTAAACATCAAACTTTTATTGTACTGTTGGTTTACGTGGTCCCTTCATTATCACCTGTGATCGGTGAAATGCAAGGAAGAAGTCCGCTCCCGAGCGAAAGAGCGCCAAGAGCGACCGCATTCCCCGCTCGCCCTGTGCGAATTAAAGGCAAGGCTAGATAGAGGGAAGACAGGACGCGCGTTCCACAACGCGAGGTCGGTAGCATGCCCAACGAAAGCCAACGGAACGCGATCGTGCAAGTGCTCCGGCTTCGCATCGCCTCATGGTTCCATTTAGCGTCCCAAAACCAAATATATTGCTCAAGGTGTGCCTTGCGTTTTTCGTAGAAATAATTTCTTTATCATGTACATTAAGACGAAAAGTTGAAAGCTCACTAGAGTGTATCGCCCGCAAAGTATGTCTTTTAGTGTGATTTAACTCTCGTACGGCAGGGTCCTCGCGCCGTTGCCGGTCCACCTCGCCCGTTGACGATCGGGCGAGGTGGCTACATACAACTACTACTACTACACTTTAAGAAAAACATCTGGCGTTCTTTCGTTCTGCTTTTACAAAACATCTGGCGTCTTTCGTTGGTTTATTTCATCAATCAACGGCGTTTTGAACAAAATTTTTATTGTTTAATCACGCACAGGAGAAATCTCACCAGGCACTACCTTGGAGGTAAACAATGGCTGCTAATGGGAATGAGAGACAGAAGAAGTCGGCTTTTAGCTAACACTTACACTTCTACTTCTACTAACGTTTCCTACTGGAACATGCCAATGGCTGCTAATGGGGAATGAGAGACAGAAGAATTCGGCTTTTAGTTAACGCGCACGCTGCGAATTTTTTATTGTTCAACAACGCACAGGAGAAATCTCCCACCGGCACCACCTTGGAGGTCAAAGCGTAAGACTTGTTACGGACTACTACGATGACGACGACTACGAGGGACGAACGGGTGCCGCCTTAAGGAGCTTCGCCCCTAAAAGATGGCTCGAAGCTCGCACTAAGCCGCGCAAAGCTCGATACACAGCGAAGCTGATCGGTCTCATGTATATTTATTACTTTATCTAGGCATAACATGGCAGTAGAGAGGTTGAGCTTGGGTGTAGCGAAGCTTGAACTTGACTTGAACTTGGCTGTAACGGTACTGAACTTTAGCTTTAACTGAACTTTTGCTTTAACTTGTCTGTGGCGGGGATGAACTTCGCTGTTACGGCGCATGAGACCGATCATTTTATGGCTAGGACCAGGCTTAGTCTTTCGAGTAGAAGAGCTGTGGACTGTGGACAGGCATCAGGCGCCTTCCATTGTCGTTGGTGTACGCCCGTTGCCTGGTATTCTCTCGTTGTACGTACTTAGGGTCTTCGGCTCGCCGCCATCGCTTCGCAGCAATTTGTGAGGCTAACTGTTGGCTTCTTCATTTTTAGTGGACCAGTGTTAAGTAAGGTGATTTACCCCATCTCTGTGGCACATAGCCGTTTATGATGATGATATAGTTTTTTGGTTCGACGAACAAGGAACGTTTTTCAGAACACCTTCACTGTTAAAACTATGCAGAGTACTAGGTAATGTACGGGATGCAAACGGAGGACAGCAATGAGAGCACTTGTGCTAACAATCAAATTATCATTGAAAGAACTTCTCTGTGTCTTTGTTCTTTCAAATTATCATTGAAAGAACAAAGACACAGTACGTCAGAATATTCCCGGTTACGTAAATGCCTGTTCTATTGCACCTAACATCGGCACCGATAATGGGACGGTATTTAGAATCTCCTTTGCATATAAGACGATCTCATCGTACTTATGTAAGTCAAGCTTACATCCACGAGATCATTCAAATCGCTGATGTGTGGAAACCGCGAGACGATTCTACAAACGAAGAATACGCTCACAGTGATGATGATTATATATAGATGAAGATGAAGGACGTATGCTATGAATATTCTGCTCACAATATATATATATATATATATATATATATATATATATATATATATATATATATATATATATATATATATATATATATATATATATATATATATATATATATATAAGGAAACAATCAGAATAGGCAAGAGTAATCGTTTCACTGAAGCAATGTAAGTACTGATGTCGTCCTTCATTTGTCTAAGATGTAGCTATTCTTTAAAGAAGCTGCTGTTAGAAAGCAGTATTGCTGTCTTGTTGTTCTGCTTCTACACACGCTTTTCCAAAGAATGAATAAAAATCAAAGGCGAGTGGAGCGGAACACTTGTGCAGTGCAGTGGTGGTGGTGGTTGAAACGCTTCCGCGAACTTTAAAATAATCAAGAACAACCTCAGTTAAGCTGAGAACCTCGAAGAGAGCTTGCCTCTTTTAAGCGCGTCAATACTGTCACGGGGTCGTGACGTCGACGAAGGCAGCAGTGAACAGGTCCGAGATGAAACTCTTTATTTGGCCGAACTTGTGGCCGAGAAACTGAAAGTCAAACTACAGCAGTACACTGATAGCGGCGGACAGAGCGTCGACCGTCGATCAACTAACAAGCGGGAAAGCGCGTCGGCTTTTATACAGGCGCTATCGAACTTTCCATCAATATCGCTGGTGGCGGCGTTATCTCTAGACAAAGCTGGAACATTCGCGTGCGGGGCGCAATCTTAACAAAACGATCCACTACAATCGCGAAGTTTCTCGAACACTGCTTCGCGGACAGCGTCGAGCGTTGATAACCATCCCTGCCGGTCAAACCCGAATACATCAAAACAAGACAAGAAGTGGGCGTGGCAACACATTCTAAAGCTCGAAAAGAAAAGAACTACAGACGCCTCAAGCGCAACCCTATATTCTTGACATCTAACTGTATGACTCGGTTCTGGTGGCCAAAGAAAGCGTGTTTCAAGGAGTTATCTTCAAAATAGAAAAGAAAAACTAAGACAACATAGATGTCACTTCATATATATAAATCTTCCCATGTCGTAACTTCTTGGTGATTGGTGTGCGATATTTCGAAAGTCAGCTTTTCATTCATGTTTCGGTAGTTTCTCTACATGAAAAGGAAAGCGAGGCATTCAAGAACGCATCGCTGAGAGCTTTCGAATCATTTCGTTCCCAGTTATTTTTCATTGCATTATATATCCATAAAGGCCTATATAATAATCGACGTTTTGCCATCCACAAGTAAAGCTGTAAGCGAGATACACAATTCTCAGTAATTTTTTACAGCGTCTTTTTTTTCTTTTGACAGCTGGGAAGAAACACAATGATGACTGTTACAGTTGCAAACAGTTCCGCAAGGGACGACATTGCCACTAACTAGATGTGTCAGGAGACCGTAAAACCAGAACATCTCGTGTTGTCGACGTACAGCCGGCTTATTATCGCGGTATTCGATCATAGGCTTTTTGGTCCAGACAAAGGGGAACCGCAAATCTTCTTAGGCTGATCTACTGCAACGTATGCTTCATAGTGTGTGTTTTTATCATGAACGCAACTGCTTCCCATCTCGACCAACATTCGCGTTTTTTGTGGGAATGTATCTTGAGAAATAAGGCTAATAGCATAGTAGCTTACGTAACCTTGCCTTCAGACATGCAAGTGAACGCCGCAAGAAGAATGATGTTCGACCAGTTGCAATTTTAATCTACTCACTCTATAAACAAGGCATTTTTCTCATAATCGTGGTACGAGTGTGTCTCTTTTTATTGATGACTCATCAAAATGTGGTCGCCATGGCCGTAAATAAAACAGGCGAAATTGTGTTTGTGGAAGTACGCTATACGGCTGCTCTGCCATCATGGCAGCTTCGGTGTTTGATATCATTACACAAATAAAGTTTCAGATATGTTGCACTCATCAGTTCCTTGCAGGCTACCAGTAACTGCAACACTATAGTAACATGATATGTTTAAGTCAAGTTAACTGTACAGTATTTTTCGAACCTTTACGATCTTTTATAACAGTAGTACTAACATATATATCTTCCCTTTGTACCCAGTCAGATTGAAAAAAGGCAATAAACAGCCATAAAAGTAGGATGTTGCCGCAGTTTGCTGCCCTTGAAATGTCCGTAACGTCAATCGTTTTAAAATGTTGGGATTATTCACTAGAATATATTGCACCTACAATTCCCTCTAAACTTTGTCATAATTTTAAAATGAGAACGAAGAAAGAGTTAAGAGAACATGCCAATTTTGATGCATAAAAAATGCGACGTATAAAACCTCTCCGGTTATCTCTGGGTTATCTCTGGGACGCGAATGAAGACCTCTTATATATAACACTAGAACGAAGCTACCAATGTGTTTGCTTTTCATATACGTCGATAGTCTCGTGCCGGTATCAGAACTTGCTTGAATATAAAAGTAATTATTGCAAATGACATGCTTAACATTAACATGTATGATATAGCCGGAGCATAACATTAGCCGACATTAAGGAGATGAACTCAAGGCGCTTCTTTCCATCTTCTACTGAAACTATCACATTGATATCCGCTAGAAAACGACAAAATCACTATTTATCAGCTCACTAGGCGGATCATATATATGCAAATCAAGCGCTGTCCTTTTTCTCTGCGAGAGCGACCATTTCCATCCATTAAAGTCGATGTTGCGTTAAGGAAAGGCCCCCGGGTAAAGCGTGTATTCACTTCCACGTGTCGAGGTCAGTGAACCTGCATTAATAGGAGAACCCGCTTGAGTCATGCTTGTCAGTGCGCTAACGCAGGCCACGCGCGCAGAAATGAGGAACTACTTTCCATGCAGCACGATCCTTCGAAGTCACAACAGCAGGGTGTTCGGGCAAGCATAATGGGAACGGAGCAGAGATGAAGATTCACCAAGTATAAATGAGAACGCTCACGTAAAAAAGAGGTGAATCGCCAGTGAAACCTGTGATAGCTTCACTGTTTCGTTGAAACAGCCAAACACTTTACCTTTCTTTTTCTTATGTCCCAATTTTAGTGGTGCTGATGGCTGCTGCCTTGTCAAGTATGCAAAAATCAAACAATGAGCATGTTTGACTGAGTATCTATCTGTTCGAATAGATGACTTGGATCGAACGACGGGTAGATGCAAATGTGCCTTTTCCATTTCGTATGTGATCATTCTAGGTCATACGAGATCGTAGAAGCCACAGGGTAGGCGCGCAGTAGACAAGCAGTACATCGGGCAATAAATAAAGCACCCAGCAACAGATCCATTAACAAGCTGGCTACGTAGAAAGGAAAAGAGCTAGAAAAAAAGAAGGCTGATTAGATTGAAGAAAGTTGAGAAGGGCACAAAATGCACGGCGCAAGTAGCATTGAGAAGAAATTAATTGAATACATTTTACTGGACATCTGCAGAGGCTTAAGTCATCTCTTATGAATATGAGCGAAATTCACCTATAATCTTGGATAAGAATTGGACCCGCACACGAGCCAAAAGAGCGAATTCGCTCTTTTTAACAGGAAAGTGTTTTATGACGGGGTCCACCACGGCTCCACTGACGTATTTCCGTCACGGATATGACGTTGCAAAATATAAAAACTAACAGCGCTCAAATAAAAAAGCCAGAAGAAAACGTTCCGTCACCGGGAACCGAACTTACGACCCCTCGCTCCGCAGCACGAAACGATTCGGCCACGGACGGCACGTTCTTCGCAGTGCTGACTGCGAGTTATTTATATACACCATTTGCCGGTGGCGGCACTCAGAGATCGGTGCTACAGCGTGTTTTTGTTATCACTAGCGAGATGGCGCGAAGGGCTCAAAGAGCGCGCTTGAAAGGTCGTCGCCGTTGCGACGAGCGCCCGCGTCTACAGCGCGTGGTCGCTCGTGCGTGCGCTTATCTCGTGATCGCGGTGGTTTGTACGTCTCGCGTTGAGAGCACGAAGGTAACTTGGCTCACTGCAGCGGCCGCTTTTCCGAAAGGAGCGCGGTACTCACGCAGAAAAAAGTTACAAATGTGAGAGTTCGCTGTCATCCTGTCTATGTTCATTCCGTGCGTCCTTTCTGCTTGAGCAGCGCGTTGCAAGTTTCGAGCTGCTTGCCGTTCTTCGCGTGACATTACAATTTGTTGCTGTAGCATTCATTCCTTCGCCCTTGGGGCGAAAGAATGCACAACAAACGCTCAACTACGTAAGTGAAGACACGTTTCACTTTCGTCTTATACCGATTTCTATGACAGAGGGATCAGCTATGTTTTTTTCATCGCTTCCCTCATGCTCGCAACGTTGCGCTGCCTTGCCTCTGGCCGTCAAGCTACGTGGACAAGCTGTCGGCACCGTGCAGAGTGCCAGGTCACGGTGACAAATCCACCTATATGTGCTTCAAAGTAAAAAATAGAATGGTGACGTAATTATCTTGGTGCTTGCGGGACATACTAGGAGCAGGGGTCTTAAACACGCGGCCTGTGGGCCTCATGCGGTCCGTGGACTTTTCTCTGGCAGCCCGGCCCTCGCA
Source organism: Rhipicephalus sanguineus (assembly GCF_013339695.2). Taxonomy (NCBI): domain Eukaryota; kingdom Metazoa; phylum Arthropoda; class Arachnida; order Ixodida; family Ixodidae; genus Rhipicephalus; species Rhipicephalus sanguineus. Next base: position 61,788,723 of record NC_051180.1, on the reverse strand, counting down.
CGACTGTCCTCATTCTACTTGTTTTGAGAACAAACCAGATCTTCGGTCGAGGATTACAGATGTCTAACACCTGCGATCGAGTATAAGGTCATCTCTGCACTAGAAGCTAATGCGGATGCTTCTTCTCTCATAGCAACCAAGCGCTTCTAGGCATCAAGCCAGCGTGCTTTTAACATTGGCGGTTATTTTTTTTCCTCACAAGGAATAAAATTTCCTGACTTTGCTAAGTGGTGTTGCCATTATTCCTCGCCTGCTGGGATTAGTAATGCTTTATTCTGGTAAGTTACGTAGGCGTGACTGGCCTGAAGAACTTGGATTAGTGGGGTTTTGTGGCGCAAGGGCCATGGGTGGCCAAAGAGCGCCATGTCTGTTATGTGGTGTTAGCGATGACCAATGATTACGATGACCGGGTGTATTTTGGCTGTATAGAGGCCTAAAATCACGCGCTTTAAAGAAGCGTAAAAGATGTGTATAGAGTATAAAATTATGCCCGTGACAAGTGGTGTGATCTATGGGTGTAGGGTAAATGACGAGTGAGCATGGTATCTACAAGTGAGAGGCGGGATGACAGTACGAATGCCTCCTCAAGGCCTTTGAGCCCAAAGGCCGGGAGGCAGGTGCTTCCTTTGATAGAAACCGCAGCAGCAGCCTCAGTCATGAGGCCGCGCTACGGAGCGCCTGGAAAAATAACGTTGAAGTTATGTACATCCTTTAAAAATTCGAAGAGAGACTGATATTTAAAAAGTGGTTCTCTGCCAATGAACATACTGGGATGGAGTGGGAACTGCAGGTATATTGATGAAAAATGCTTTTTCCTGAGAGCGTCTAGTTCCGTGCATTGCAGTAGGGTGTGCAGTACAGTTAGGGGATCGCCACAGTGATCACACAAAGGTGGATCGCCTCCGGGCAAAAGGTATGAATGTGTACTGTATGTGTGGCCAATTCTAAGTCTGCAGAGTGTAACTTTTGTGTAGCGTGACTTCGATACCGGCGGCTAATTACCTAGATGCGGTTTGATAACGTGTAGCTTATTTCTTGTCTGCATATCCCATGTGGTCTGCCAAAAGGCCCTGAGCTTTCTTTTGAGGAAGGTTTTAAGTCTAGTGGGGGTATAGCTATGAGTGTATTGAGACTGTTTTCGTGGGCGGATGCTGCTAGGTGATCCGCCAACACGTTGCCTGCAATCTCGCGGTGCCCTGGCACCCAGCACACTACGACATGTTGTTCGAGTGTGTAGATCGTGCATAGAAGAGGGTATAGCGAGACAAGGACAGGGTTTTTTTGTTTTTTCAGAGTTTTTAAAGCTTTTACCACGCTTAGGGAATCCGTGTAGATAACTGCTTTTTGTAGTTTTGATTGTTTTATGTGCTTAACGGCCGCAAGTACCGCGTAAGCTTCCGCTGTGAAGATACTTGAGTTTGGGTGCAGAATACCGGAATCGGAAAATGATGGACCAACCGCTGCGTACGACACAGAAGTATAGGACTTTGAGGCATCTGTAAAGAATTCTGGACACGTGTATTTGTGCTGGGGTTCGAGGAAGTGTGTACGAATATGTGCAAGTGGCGCGTGCTTGGTAACTTCCACGAAAGAAACATCACAATCTATAAGCTGCCATTGCCACGGCGGGAGATGTGGAGCGGGAGCCATTAGATAGCGTTCGAGAATTGGCACACCCATTTCTTCAGCTAGAGCCCTCACACGATGTGAGTACGGCTGTCTCAACGAAGGACGGTTGTCGAAAAGGGCAGAACTGGACAAATCATTGATTGTGGAGTGTGAGGGGTGTTCGTTGTTTGCGTTCACCTTCAGAAAATATACAAAAGATAGGTAAGATCTCTGTAGGTGTAGCGACCACTCGTCCGATTCGACGTAGAGGCTTTCCATGGGGCTGGTGCGAAAGGCGCCCGTAGAAAGGCGAATGCCTAGATGGTGGACAGGGTCAATCATCTTCAAGGTGCTTGGTGTCGCCGACTGATAGATTATTGCCCCGTAGTCTAGGCGAGTGCGTATGAGGCTTTTGTACAGATTCAACAGACACTTTTTGTCACTACCCCACGTAGCGCGTGACAACACTTTTAGAACATTCATTGTTTTTAGGCATTTGTTTTTTAAATATTTAATGTGCGATACGTACGTAAGCTTACTATCCAGAATTAGGCCTAATAATTTGTGCTCCGTCTTCACGGAGAGATGTTGGCCATGCAGGTCAATATCTGGATCAGGATGAAGGCCTCTCTTTCGAGAGAACAAGACACATGTGCTTTTTTTAAGGATTAAGGCTGAAACCATTCTCGTCCGCCCATTTGGAGATCTTGTTCAGCCCTAGCTGGACCTGACGCTCACAGATCAAAAGGTTGCACGACTTAAAACCGACCTGTACATCGTCGACATATATGCAATAAAACATATTTCGTGGTATGCAGAGGCGCAAGGAATTCATTTTGATAATAAAGAGTGTACAGCTAAGTACACCACCCTGTGGCACTCCCGTTTCTTGAAGAAATGGTCTTGATAGAACATTTCCTACCCGGACTCGAAACGTACGATCCGACAAGTAGCTTTCTATTATATCTAGCATTCTACCACGTAGACCAAGGTGGGACAGGTCTCTTAGTATTCCAAAGCGCCATGTTGTGTCGTAAGCCTTTTCCATATCGAGGAACACAGAAAGAAAGAACTGCCTGTGGGCGAATGCGTCACGGATTTGTGCCTCGATACGTAACAGGTGGTCAATGGTGGATCTGCCCTCGCGAAATCCGCACTGGTATGGGTCAAGTAGATTGTGCGTTTCCAGGAAATGTATAAGTCGGCGGTTTATCATCTTTTCGAAAACTTTACACAGACAGCTTGTTAGCGCGATGGGCCTGTAACTCGTAACGGAGGATGGGTCTTTGCCCTGTTTAGGAATAGGAATGACAATCGCCTATTTCCATGACGAGGGGATCTCGCCGGAAAACCAGATGGCATTATAAAGGGAAAGTAAGGTTTTTTTCGTTTCGTCAGGTAGGTTTTTCAACATTTCATATACCACACGGTCAGAACCTGGGGCGGAATTACTGCAGCAGCTTAGTGATACCTGCAGCTCAGCTAAGCTGAAAGGTTGGTTATATGCTTCGTGCTTTGTGCTTTTCCGCTCTAGTTTCTGTTTTTCTATTCTTGTTTTATACCGTTGGAAGACTTCAGAGTAATGCGCGGAACTGGAGAGAGAGAAGAGAGAAGAAATAGTAGAGAAGGAAAGGCAGGGAGGTTAACCAGTATAGGACAACCGGTTTGCTACCCTACACATGGGGACAGGGTGGGGGAGATTTAAAGATGGAGAGGAAAGAGAGAGAGAGAGAAAGATAGAAAGATAGCACATGACACAGCACACATAGAATCAGTCGGTGACTCTTGCGTGGTAGTTGGTCACTCCTGCGTGGTACGCGACATTTCTGTCACAGGCGCTTGGCCAAGTTCGTCGCTCTCAAAAACCTCAGCAGTGCCTTCGTCGCCTTCAGTTGTGATGTCTTCTGTTGACAACATGCAAGTATTGTTTGAACAGACATTGGTCTACTATCAAGGCGCGCTAGAACGGACGCCAATAACTGTCTCTGAGCATTATATACCGGACAGTCGCACAGGACGTGGTGTAGCGTCTCCTCGCAACGACAGGCATCGCAGAGAGCGTTGTCGGCCATTCCAATTCGAAAGGAATAGGATTTCGTAAATGCCACCCCTAGCCACAAGCGATAAAGCAGTGTGGCCTCTCTTCGGCGGAGTCCAGTTGGCATACAGGTATGCATCAAAGAGGATAGGTGGCGTTGACGATTAGTCCGGTTGGTTTGGCTGCTTGGTGGGCACCATAGAGCGAGCGTGATCTCCTGTGCAAGGCCTCGAAGACTGCTGGCAGCGTCAGACCTTGAAAGTGGGATGGTATGTTCCTGTGTGCTTTCATGAGCTGTCCGAGCGGCATTGTCGGCCTGTTCGTTCTCTATGACGCCGCAGTGACTTGGCAGCCATTGAAACGTCACGTGGTGCCCTTTCTCATATGAAGTGTGGAGAAGACCACGAATTTCAAAAACGAGCTGTTCATATGGCCCGCGACGCAGAGCAGATAGCCCAGATTGTAGGGCTGCCTTTGAGTCGCTGAAGATAGACCAATGTTGAGGTGGTTCCCGATTAACCAAACAAAGTGCGAGACATGTTCGAAGTGTGCGCCTAGGTAGTTCGCCTGGTCTTCCAAGCTGTCGCCTTCTGTGCTTACTAGATGAAGTGAATACGCTTGTCTTCCTACTACCTTAGTGACCCTGTTCCAGACTTTACCCTCATGTGTATATGAACTAATGCCTGATAAAAACTTCTGCCAACTTTCTCTTCTAGCCTATCGGCGCGTCCTCCTGCCTTGGGACTTTATGTTCTTAAAGTTTATAAGGTTCTCTGCTGTCGGAGAATCGCGAAGCAACCTCCATGCCTTGTTTTGCTTGTTTCGCGCAATTCGACAGTCATTATTCCACCATGGGACACGTTGTTTTCGAGACCGTCCGCTTGTTTGTGGGATGCATTTGCTTGCAGCATCGATCAAAAAGGCTACAAAGTAATCCACAGCAGCTTCTATACTTAAGGTACACATGTCAGTCCAGCTTAAGAAGGTAAGTTTTCGAAACTGTTCCCAATCGGCCGTTTCGGTCTGCCATTTAGGAACCTGTGGAGGACATTGATTTGTTATTGCTGCGCTTAGTGGTCACTTCCGTAGGGATTCCCAATAACTTTCCAATTAAGGACTGGAAGAAGGGTGGAGATGTGATGCTGAGGTCTATGGAGGAGTTGGTATTGTTGGCGAGGTTATAATATGTTGGCTCTTTCCGATTGAACAGACGCGCGCCAGAAGAGAAGAGAAACTGTTCAATCAGTCGACCTCGCGCATCGCAGCGAGAGTCACCCCATAGACCACTATGCGCATTTAAGTCCCCAAGCACCAGATAAGGTTCCTGCGGTTCATCCACCAAGGACTGGAATTCTTGTTTTTGTAGGTGGTATTGTGGCGGTATGTATAGAGAGCAAGTGGTGATGAGTTTATCTAGAACAACTGCTCGAACAGACACTGCCTCCAGGGACGTCTGTAGTGGTAAATGTGTACATGCTACTGATTGGTTGACTATAATGGCTACACCACCGGATGATACCGTGGCATCATCTCGGTCCTTTCGAAAAATGAGGTAGTTTCGTAGAAAGTTTGTGTGTTGTGGTTTTAAATGTGTCTTTTGCACACACAGCATTTTTGGATTCAGTTCGTGAAAGAGTTCTTGAATGTCATCGAGGTTTCGAAGAAGGCCTCGGACGTTCCACTGTAATATTTGTGTGTGCATATTAATCATACAAAGGTGCTGTGTGTACAATAAGGAAGTGTGGAGTGTTCAAGTTTATACTTTGTTTCAGGAGGCAGTACGGTCGTCCGGCCCCGTTATTGGCTTTTTTGTTTTCTTGGCGCGGTCCAGAGAACTGCGCCGGTGTTTCGGCACCAGTAGTGCCGATGCCGTGTCCATTGCCTCCTCGGAGGCACTGCATGCCCGCACGGTCGGGCTAGTGGCTCGAGTTTCGGGCCTCGCCTGGTGAGACGGGGCCTTGAGAACCGACGGCCCTGGAGTCGCCGGTCCCTGTTCGCGAGTTGGCGGTGTAGACTTAACTACTGCCGCCGTGGGGGCAGGCGCCACAGCCGACGGGTAGCTCTGCGCAGACCGAAGGAGTGGCGGTGGCCGATGCGACGCGGCCCCCCGGCGCGCCACATCAGCGTAGGGTGTGGTGTGAAAAGGTGAGCACCTCTTACGGGCTTCACGGAAAGAAATGTTTTCTTTTACCTTGAGGGTGATTATGTCTTTCTCTCTTTTCCAGTATGGACAGGATCGCGAGTAGGCTGCATGATCACCGTCACAATTGATGCAGTGAGGTGTGCTTGTACAGTTTTCAGAGGGATGGCCTTGGCCTCCACATCTTGCGCAAGTTTCTTGACCACGGCAGCTCTGCGAACCATGGCCGAATCGCTGGCATTTGAAGCATCGCCTCGGATTTGGGATGTACGGGCGGACGGCTAGTTTGATGTATCCTGTTTCAATGGTTTGTGGTAGAACGCTGGATTCGAAGGTTAGTATGAGATGCCCCGTCGCTATTTCTTTGTTGTCGCGTCTGATTATGATTCGCTTCACATCGGTGACATTTTGTTCTTTCCACCATTCTAGGATTTCTTGCTCTGATAATTCAAGGAGGTCTACTTCTGAGACGACTCCGCGCGTGGTATTCATTGATCGGTGAGGTGAAACAGATATTGGGATGTTGCCAAAGGTTGCTAGACCACCAAGTTTGTCGTAGTGGTGTTTTTCAGGTAGTTCAAGCAGAAGGTCACCGCTAGCCATCTTCGTTACCTTGTAGCCTGGCCCAAAGACTTCGGTCAGAGACTTTGCCACAACAAATGGGGAAATCGATCTGGCTTGTTTGTCTGTAGCTTCACTATGGATTACGTGGAATTTTGGATAGGAGGTTCTCGGTCGGTTGAAACATGCTAGTTCTTCGGTGCGTACCCTCTTCTGAGGGAGACGATCAAGTAGGCGGGGAAATGAGGTTGTTCCCATGATAGTTTTGTTTGTTTCGTTTGTTTGTTCAGCAATGGCGGCCACCCACCATGGAGTCCAACTAGGGGTCGCTGAAGCACTTAGATGTATAAGGCTACAGACGCCAGCCGTACAGTGCCGCTATAACCTAATATAACTACTCAAGCGAGAGTAACTACACAAGGTTAACCCTTGCCGCCAGGAAAAATCGGAAGTAACGAGAAGGGAGGAGTAGACAGGAAAGATTTAAAGTGAGAGAGAAAGACGAAGATAGGGGAGAGAGAGACAGGAAAAGGCGACTGCCGATTTCCCCTGGGTGGGTCAGCCCAGGGGTGCCGTCTACGTGAAGCCGGGGCCAAAGGGGTGTGTTGCCTCTGCCGGGCGGCCTTAAAGGTCCAATCACCCGGCGTCAGCTCAACCCCCAGGATCCCCTTTTCCCCGGACACGGCAATGCACCGTACGGCTAGGCGTGGGAGGGGGTCGAAACCCTCCCGTTAGGTCGGGTCCGTGGTGTCGCTACACACCAAACGCCTGCTTGCGCAGACGCCCCTGCGGGGTGGCCTGAAGAACTTTTTTTTTTCGTGAAGCACCTAATGCGGTCAATATGTGCTGAAACATAATCTGAAGTAAAAAATCAGGCGAACCTTGCACTAAGCAGCTCAAGGCTTGAAACAGCGAAACTGGACGTTTCTGAAGACCAATCTGGTTGCTTCTAGGCCTAAGCTAGGTGATGCAGGTTGTTCTACGTCGTAGTTAGGCTCCAGTTAGGTGATGCTAGGTTGTTTCTACGTTGATTCTCAGCGCAGAGAGGTTCAAGTTAAACCACAGAGAGTTACACACACGACACGGATGTCCAAACTCCAGAGACATAACCTCGCACTGAAATCAAGTGTTCGTACCTCTCGTAGACCTATGGGCACGTCATCGTTGGCATAGGTATTCCATCGCTTCGGAGTCTTTTCGCAGCCGCCGTTGCCTTTCCCGTTCACTAGTATTCTGTCGTTGTACGTACTCGGGGTCTTCGGCTCACCGCCGTTGCTTTGCAGCCATTTGTTTAGGCTAACTTTTGCCTTCTTCCTTTTTACTGCAAGTTGTATCTAGTGCGACTTAACCAATTTCTGTGGCACATACCCATTTGTGATGATCATAGTTTTCTGATAGCCCGCACAGTGGCACATACCTGTTTGAGCACGAAGGTTTTCTATTCATTTTTAGTGGACCAGTGGTGAGCAGTGGGAGTTAGCCAATTTCTGTGGCGCGTGCCCTTCTATGATGATGATAGTTTTTTTAGAGCGGGGTGAACAAGGAACGACTTCCCAAACAGCCTCGTTGTTAGAACTCTACATTACATTATCGGCGACCAGATTTATCGATTCTGAAGATCACTGTCGACATGTTCCTCGATTGTTGACGCCAAAACGTAAGAAAGGCCTTGCAAATAGCAACACGTTAGCTGACATTCTGTTCACCCCGCTTCAACTTTGTTCACGGTCCCAGCACTGGCGGGACTAAATTTCGGGACTGCGGCTCTCTAGCTGAGGTGAGCGTGGGACCCCTACACTAGAGCAAGGATAGCAGTGAGAAACATTCATAGGGCCAGCGCCACAGTCTAATATAATAATTCTTCAGGTTCTACGTCCCAAATCCACGATAATGCCACGTCCGCTTCTTGTTTTATTTCGATGTATTCGGGTTTGACTAGCAAGGATGGTTAGCAACGCTCGACGCTGACCGCGCCGCAGTGTTCGAGAAGCTTCGCGATTGTAGTAGATCACTTTGTTAACATTGCGCGCAGGACACGAATAGCCTAGATCATTCCAGAGCTTGCGCAACCACCAGTGATAAGACTGGAAAGTTCGATGCGTGATGTATAAAAGACGGTGCGTCCCAGAAATGACCAGATTGCCGACGGCCGACGCTCTGCTCGCCGCTATCAGTGTACAGCGTGCCTTGCTTGCAGTTTGACTTTCCGTTTCCCGGCCACAAGTTCGGCGAAATAAAGAGCTACGCACTTCCGAGTTTTGCTGGAGTCTTCTTCACCGTCACAACCACGTGACAATGTGATTATGAGAGACGCCGTGGTGGAGGGCTCTAGAAATTTCGACCACTTGGGGTTCCATAACGTGAACCTAAATCTAAGTACAAGGCCTATAACCTTCCGCCTACACCGAAATGCGGCCGTCGCAGCTGGGAATTGATCCCGCGATCTTCGGGTCAGCCGTCACCCCAGTCTTTTGAAAGAAAAAGTAAATTGGGGAATATGCACTGCAGTAACTACCTATGAAGCGAGTACACCGCAACCGCATTGCACTCGAAAGCATGGATGTTGGAGCTAAAGGCTCATCGGGGTTTCTTGATGGAAAAGGGATGTGAAGCATTGTGTGGAGCAGTAAGCATCTCTGTGGAGACGTGTATCAATCACGCTGCACCGAGGAAAGGTTATAATAAGAGAGAACATTGTTAAAAAAAACTGTGGCGCCGTCTTGCTTGGGGAAGAGATAGCTTGCGCCAAATCCAAATCGTTTGTTGTCACCATTAAATTATCGCTCTTTCACCTTGCGGGTAAATGCACGCACCTGCCTTAACATGAGGCAGCACCACTCAGACAGCAACTAATTTCACAGTTGTATTATCATGTGTGATAAGAAAAACACAGAAGGCATGATCCCAAATTTGCAAGCAACTTTAAGCTTTTTCTAGCAACTTTCGGACAACCATGTTGACAAGAACACTTGCTCCAGAGAGGTGAAGTATGCCCTCAAACGCAACACAAATACGGAAAGAGAAAACATTTCCTAAAATACAAAAGATGACTTTTTGAGGCAGCAATTTATTTTTCCGTTTGGAAAAGGAGATGCAAAGAAAGAAAACATGCTCCGAAAGGAAAGAAGGTTATCTGTATATAATACTGACTGGCTATTCAACGCAGGGCAAGAATGAAGGAAAGAAGGTAAGAGAGAGCGCTAAGGGAGCGCTGAGGAGGCTCATGTAGCTGGACGCGAGAACATTCAAAGTAACCGGATACGCTACGGAGGTGTTGTAGTATCCTTTCCCTACAAGCAAGTGCAAGCAGCGGTACTCTGCTTTCATGTCATGTCTTACCATCCCATTACAAAAACCACCTTGTGTTTTAAGCGTTGAGACTAGGATGTAATTATGAGGCGCGCGAGGTTCTGGACTAAGCATTAATTTTTACCACCTGAATTTTCTTAACGTGCACGCAAGTCCAAACAGACCGCTTCTTTTGCATTTCGCTCCCATCTAAATGCAGCAACTATGGTTGGCATGCCAACACACGTTGCCGAGCTTGGCAGCGCTACATCTTAGCGGCTAGCTATATCGGCGGTTGACGAGATTATTTTGTTGTGACATAATATCACCGTACGTAATTCCTTGTATGTTTGACGAAATACGTTTCTACGTGGCAAGTGCATTTTGTAAATATAAAGCTTTTGTTCCTTCAGTGGCTCTTTCAAACCGTGCAAAAACTAAAGCTAGAACTGAAAAAAAGTGTGCATATGGGAGAAAGGGTATGCTTCTGTAGCGAAGACTCTCGGCAGTCGCGTTATTTCGTCTTAATTAAGGGGGCGAGTTTTCCGTGCTGCCAAGTTGCAACGTTGGCAGGAGTGAGAAGCGCGCCAACTGAGGTTGTTGCAAGAGTTGTCCGCTTTACCGTCACACTCTTATATTCTCGAGCAGCGGCTACTATTTCGGCACTCTTCGTCCTTTTAGAGACGCGAAACACGACTTCTCTATTAGCCGTCTGCAACGCTTGACGCCGCCGCGAACATGTGCGCGGCGCTCTTCGAAACGACAGAACATAATAAGTGTAAAAGATAACATATGCCTATCAACTTTATTTTCCCCTTGACAGTGTGTATAAATCTGTCTAGGACTATAGGCAGAGTTGACCCACATTTTCACTTCATAGGATATGCATTTTTCGGACGCATAAATTTCTTTATACGTCCTGTTTGCTCAGTATAACTTTTACGGGAAACGGAGTAGCCATCGTTGTTACATTCGAGGGTATCTTTTCTTATTGTTCTTAATTTAAGAAAGACTGAAACCGCAAAGTAAAATGATCGCATCTTTTTTTAACTTTTTTTCTTGTTTTGCGTCTCCAACCCACATCCTGCTTTTCATGCACGGCGTACTGAGGGACTCAGACTTAATTGCAACAAGTAGAGCTTTTGTACCTTGCCGCCGTATATATGTGCACGAACGCTGTGCAATATTGTTCCTATTATATTGTAATAACCGTAGTGAGGAGCCGCACAAGCAATGCCTCAAGAGAAATTTAAAAGAATTGCTGATATTCAAAAGATACGTCGCTATATAAATGCGATGAAAGCGTTTCGTGAATTTGTTAATTACACAATCTGATAGCGGTTAGCCTTCTGCATGCCGTTTTTCAGCATAGAGAATAGATGCATGATCACCTAAACGCCGATACCACAACAGGCGGCCCGAGTGACGCACAACCAAGGTGAACATGCCTCTAGATTTTGGTCTTAGTTTACTATTGCGCTACTTTACATAATTCACCAGAAGATAGACAACACCCAGCAAGTGCGTTAACCCAACAGGACAAAGACATAAAATGCTTCGCGTTATGAAGGGTTACTATGCGCTCAAGCCAGGTACTTACCCGGAGAGTACACCTGTTTAATTGTTGTTTTATAGGTTCAAGCTGTAAAGAACACGTGTAATTTATAGCGACAACGGAAGGGACAGTTCATATAAGAATTTATGAGCGGATTTAAATCTACCGTTCTCTTGTCTGCATCCATGTGTTCTATTTTACAATAGAGTGCCTGCAGGAACAGTCAGCAAAAGAACTGCCATGTTCGCAAAGAAAGTTGCACTTGAAAAGGGTAACTCTCTGTCTTGCACTCTATTTTTTCTGGCTATACAAAAGATTGTTTCTTTCGACCACGCGTTTTCCTTATATATATTCGCTCTTGCGTATTCAGTAAGTTGTAGAATGTTTTCCCAATAACTCAGTCCATACTATCTAAAAAAAAAAGAAGTTGGAGGACGCTTGAGCTTCGCCTCACGAGTACAACGAGATAGCGTAATCGGGCCCCGTTCGCATCGCCTTCTCAGTCGCTAGCCTAGCTTCGCTTCTCGGTGAGAATAACATTTTGTCCTTTCCCCCTCCCCTTAGTGTAGGGTAGCAAACCGGATGCTACAATTCTGGTTAACCTCCCTGCCTTTCTCTCGTTTTATTATCTCTCTCTCTCTCCCCGAGTAACGTTGGCCGTTTAAAACTATCCTAGTAATGCCTACTGCAAGTAGAACTGTGAAGTGCCCATTACGCAACCATTATTCCTTTTTGCTAATTACCGAACAAACCACTATGCGTGCTAAAGGCAACACACGCACCTACGGAGCTGGTCACTTTGTTGAGGCTTTTGCTGCTGATGATGATTAAATATGTCTTAGCGCTTCGCAATGGGTGAACCGTCAAACCACCCACTCGTTCTCTGATTCTCATGTTTTTATACCTGGCGCGATTCTAAGCTTCTGTCACGCAACATCACACGCGTTAAGGAGACACCTCACACTACATTGCATTCGTGTAGATATTTTTTCCGGAAACAATTCCAAGCAATGGCTTAGCGGTCTATAGATCGAGCGCTAATTTCACATGTCTGATGCGACCCAATGAGAATCGACATCGCAAATTGCAAACTCTTTGATAATACTTGCGCAAAAATTTTGGAGTTAGCGATATTGGCCTATTACCCCCAAAAGAGCGAAGCTTTTCCTTTTCAGAACTTTTCGTTATCAAAACAGTGTGGCTTTTTGCAAAAAGACCATGGATGTGTCTCCATGTCATAGCTTAGTTGAAAAATATCCAGCAGTATTGGAGAAAGAGTTTTTTTAAAGCTTTGTAAAGCACAGCTGAATTATCATCAGTACCAAATGTTTTCAATGAAGCTAAGTGGTCGATTTCCTGCTTAATTTCCTTGCTTAATTTCCTTTAATTGTAATATGACGACTAATGGCTGCACAATCACAGTAATCCTGGGGGGTCAAAAGAGAAAGAAAACTAGCCTCCAGGTCAACATCAGGGTCCGCCTCTTTCAAGATCGAATACGTGCCCACCTGTAACGGGCAGCATCATATATTTGAAGTTGATACTTAATGTTTTCAATTGCATTGATGTACGTTCCCGGCATTTTGCATCCAATGTCATAAAGTTTGCAAAGGCTTTTAAGGAGTGTCTTTTCTTCACTCTTCCGGTAGTAAGGCTTAACAGCGCGGTCTCTATCGCTATAACACGAACTTGTTTAAAAAGCTCCAAAGCAGCAAATGTATGCAAACCTATAGAAAACGGCTGCATGATTGCCGTCCGAACAAGATTCATGAATTCCTGATCGCATAGGAGCTCTGAGTTTGTGTTCCAAAGGGACCACTGTGGTCGGAATATACACGTCGCTCGTACAGTTTTTCAGTACTGCTACTGTTATCAAAAACAGCTTGCAATGTTATAGGTATACTTAGCAAAAGCCTTTGACCATGTTAATCATTCGTTCCTTTTTTCTCTTCTTCAAAATGCAAATAATGGCACTATTTCGCTTAAAGCGCGTTAGACTTTGTTATAATCATTGTTCGACTTGTCTAACTGTTAACGGTCAACTCTCGAAGCTCTATTTGCTCTTCTGTGAAGCAAGGCTGCTCAATGTAAGAACGTCTGTTTGCCCTTTACCTTGAGCCGCTGTGTTTAAGTATAATACAGTCCAATCGTATCCAGGCTTCGGTATATTATGCAACGAAAGTAAAGCATTAGCTCATGCACACGATGTTGCTTTCTTTTGCACAGATAAACCAAGCGTAGAAAATGTGGTACCTGCAATGGAAAAAAATTTCCATTGTATGAGCTCATTCAAACGCGTCTAAGAGTTTAGGATTACGGTTTGGCTCGTGGGGTAGTACGCCGAATCAGTTCGCAGGGATTAATTGGACACGCATTCCACCAAAAAACCTCAGTGTACCACTAGTTGCGTACAGATTCACTGCACATTACTGGAAGAAGCGCGTCCCTAAGCTTGAATAACAGGCCCAGGCATCTCTTCCCCATCGCCTTTCAATATTTTGGAGAGATGAAGCTTGCAATACATTTTTATCAGCAAAGCTTTACTACGTATTGAAACTTTTCCATTGTACCAAATTCTATGTACAACGATTTCGTCAAAATTTTGCAAAACTCATATGGTGTTCGACTACTGAGTCCATGCGTCGTGGCAACATATTTAGGCCTGTTAGTAAGGGTGGGTTGAGATTAGTACATCTTTATCTATGGCAACCAGTATCACGCTTCTTTTTTTCGTGACAATTCCCATCCCATAATTCGTTTGTTCTTGCCGGTTACATTCGTTAATTGCTTAGATGACTTAAGGAAAGAACCTGACTTTTTAGGGCTCGTTTTTCTTTGTTAGACACGATAATGAGAACTAACAGGCAAAGTATAGGGGTGTTATTTCTAGTAATTGGGATATAAATGTGAAGAAAGTAAAGTGGACGGAAACAATACTCTCCTTGGCATTATTGTCTGTTAGCTCTCATTAAATAGCTAACTTGACTGTTTTTTGTTTTTCAAACCTCTCCAAACGCCCTTTTTGTGGGAACCCCTTCTTGGTGATGTGCTCGACCTACCACCTTTCCTCTACAACACGGTATCAGCTGTCACTGTACTGCTGCACGTTATGTTCGCCGTCGAGTGTTTCCTGACTAATGCTTGCGTGCGTCTTGTCGCTCTACGACTGTACTTTGATACTTTTTGTGCCCTTTTAAATGTGCATTCTAATATGCTATTTAATAATTGCCACGAAAGAGGAAAGAAGCAATGGCGTGCCTTAGCAGTAGAACATCTGCTAGCCGAACGGAAGTACTGGCTTCGATTCCCAGTTGCACCAAAGATTTTTATGATTTATGCCTTTACATCCATCTAAAATTTCGCTAACGGACAACGCCAATCTTTCGCTCACAACAAACGACGCTGACGCCGCAATTTCTGCGAAACGAGCTCTTTGATGCTATCGCGTTAAAAGTGCAACGGCATATGAAGATGCAACCATCGGCGTTTTGTTGCTCGCGGCATCGCTCACACAGGTAATTTTTGTTGCATCCGCTTAGTTCATTCATGAGCATTGGTTCCCTAATTAGTGCATTGATAGTATAATAGCAAGAATTTTCACACTTGCGAAACTTTTGAAGGTTCCAGAGAACTACATAACCGCTCGCTGGCGCGAAAAAGCGACAACGGGGTGTTCTGATAGCTGGCCACTTGCACAAAGTGATGCATGCAAGCAGCAAACAAGGCAATTATATGTACATATTCAACAATTTCACTACTTTCTGCTTATTAGCGACTTATTTCGCTGTCGCTTTCAGCTCGTCCTTTCCTCTCAATGAGAACATACTCAGCGTACAAACGTACTTATACAAAAGACCAGGTACACGCATAACTGCAACGTTATGTCATAGCGCGACCTTCGTCTTCAGGCTTAATGTCCTCGGGCATGAGTGCTCCTTTACAAACCTCGGGGTCAGCACCGGAAAAATATACACGACGAATAAACAACGGCACAACATTTTTTTTATCTCTGTCTCTCTCTTCCAGCTCAATCTCATTTGTCAAGTTTCCGAAAACAGCTTCTGGGTCGACATGCCGCCAAAACAAAATGAAGTAATGCTTGATTCTGAAACGGCACGACGAGAAAGCAAAGCAAAATGAACGAGCACGAACGACTTCGTGTGTTGTGTTGCGCTTCTGGGTCTGATGCCGTGTGCAAACAGGGGAGCGAGGAAGCGCCCGACTTACTTCCTGCCTTCTTGAGAACGCTGACTTTTCTGCGCTGCTCAACATTTGGACATGGCACGCGAGGTTCGGCAAACACGCGACAAAAGCGGGACGGCGGACAAGTGCTCAAGGGACCCCCTGGATTGTTACGAGCACGCTAAGACAAACGTGTGTAAATAAATCAACGAGCGCACGACATTGAATTAGGTGCACACTCAAACAGCCAAAGCAAAGAATGAAAGAGAGAACAGAAATACCAAATTTCTGCCCTCTATAAATGCGCATTAGAGAGTATTTCTTTATTTGTATATTCGAGCAACAGGATTAAATTAGTCTGCCAACGAGGCAACTGAACAGGTCCTGCACTCCTTTTACATCAAATGCGAAAGCTTCTGTAGTTTGCTATAATTGCAGGTACGAAAGTCTAGGGCATCCTTTTATGTCAGGCCATTCGTTCCCCTTGTCAACGCTGCTTTTAGCGATGACGCGACGTACCATTCTCTGGTATTCTTCAGCGCCGCTACTTCAGGCGCTGCTTATTTCTGTCCTAAAATTTATTTCTGTGAATAGTACCACACTTAATTTGTTCTTTACGTGTTATAGTTCGATCTCATGGATAGGATCTCACGAATCGATAAGTTAAAGAAAGGTAACGCCACCTTGCGATTGTTCAATCTGGATTTCATAAATGTGGTAACATCGCAGAGCCTTGGTTTTGCTCGTTGTTTTCCCCCTTTCGATGCGTCTTCGATTGGAATAAATTCTAAAAAAAAAAAGAGAAGAAAAATTTCCCCAATCTCGCCTGCACCTGGCCATAAAGCAGTACGACGCCTTTTTTATCTGTGGTTAGAACATGGGTGTTAACTTTACGCCCCATTTTCCCTCTCGAAGCTCTGGCAATTAACCATGAATAAATAATTGATTTTCCCCTCGCATTTGTCGCAGGTGCCCCAAAGGTTGCTCCTAACCGCTAGCGAAGGTCCTTTCCACGATTTCGCTCTACGTACGACTAAAGATTAGATAGAGTATGTATTTTTTTCTTTCGTAGGCTAATGGTTGCTTGTGCGTTGCTTTTTTCTGTTTCATTTTGCCATAGGAAGACAAGATGTATCTTGTTAGCCGAAAATTTAGCCGTCGCTTAGAATACAGTAAAGACTGTCGATGTCTGAAAGAAAGAAATTTAAATTGTGAATACACAAAGAAGCGTGCGTGAAAATAAATTTAAATTGTGAATACACAAGGAAGCGTGCGTGAAAATAAGACACTGTTTGGCCACTGTGTCTCACATTAAACGAAAAAGGTACAAATAAAGTTCTTCCAGGAAACTCGCACAAGCCAACAAGGCGAAAATTCTATTTCTGCTACCAGCTACTTTGGGGCATAACCAGGTTCCTTTTTCTCGCCATCCTTGTCTACTCTTTCGTGCGGCCTTTCTTGAAGCCCTATTCAGTGAAAATAATCTTGAGATCCTCGGTAATGTCAAGGAACGAAGGTAAACAGGAATATTCCAATTTTCAAGGAACGAAGGTAAATAGCAATAACTCAATTTTGTCCAAAACTTACTTTAGAGGTAGCACCCACGGTGCTCTTTTGCCTGGCTTGTGCACATGGTTGTACAATTAAGAATATTTTAGGCCATGGAAAACAGAGTCACTCCTCCCTGATATGAAAGTGCTCATGTGAAGCTTCATAAACATCTCCTTCGAAAGGACAACAATATGTATATGCCTGAGTAAAGTACTTTCCGCTTGCGTGTCGACGAACGCATGTGTTCTCCCTTTACTCTCTTTTTCGGCCTAGTTCTGCATATCCCAGCGTAGGTAGGGTAGCGAATCAGACTCAACCTGATTAACCTCCCTGCCTTGTATTTTGCATTTCCTTCATATCTATCGTTCTGTCACCCTCTTGCAAATAAGGTTTTTGGTAGTGGGTGTTTCCCTGCTTTGTCTTCGCTTTGTTTTTATTTGCTAAAATGTGCAATATTAGTTATGTTCAGTGATGCTTTGTCAAGGAGTGCAAGATGCTTATGGGAGAAGGTATTTCCGGCGCTCTGTGGTTTAATTAATCCTTGTTGTTTGTTACTCAGACAATTTTCGAAGTTGCAATCCTAATGTAGTAAGCAACTAGCTTTATACGTTTAGCGTGCCTGTCCTAGGCTCATCGCTGCACGGCGATATTAAATGAAGCACTATATCAAATTATAGCTTCGGGAGTATTAGGTACCAAAACCACGATATAGTGGAGGCGTGCTGTATTGGAGGTGTCCGCGAATTTCCATCATCTCGAGTTCTTCAACCTGCACCTGCACCTCTAGCATTTCGCCTCCGTCTAAACGCGACCACCGCGGCCGCGATGGAACCAAATCGAACGCGACGAATACCTACGAAAAAATTTGCTTTATAATGCTGACTTGCGGCGAGCAATATTCTTAACTATGCTACAATAGGAAGCGTAAAGCTAAGTAAATATAAATTCCTGTGTTTTTTTACAAGTTGATTCCATAAGAAACAAGACAAATGTTCAGGGAAATATGGAGGTTTGAAGTGATGAAGAAACGTTGAACAGGCGAATATTGCTAGAGCCGACGTACCAGACAAACTCTGACGTTAGATTCTTCGCAACTTATGTGCTTAACTAAAGAACTAACTGAAAAGCTTCCAGGGATGGGACGACAACCTGATGCGTGGAAAAGGCAGTTCGACCCAGATTTCAGAACATAACGTTTCACGCGACTTCTTATGGCCGTACGCAACTCCTTTTCTGTGCGTTAGAGCGCTGAAGGTTGTCCCAGCTTAAAATATGCAAAGAAATGTGGCTGCCGACGGGTGAGCTATAAGTGAGTCGAGCGGGAGAACACAAGCTCACACAGTTCACAGATGTAAAGGCACGCGTGTTGGAAAATCAACGGTGGAGCGGTACTGCCGAATTCCAGCCAAGAGGCGCAGCGAGACTCGCTTTGCCGGGGGTCGCTTTAATAATTCAACTTGAAATTTTCTTTCCTCTTCCTCCTCACGTATCAGAAGGACAATGACGTTGTTTTCAATGGCTGCTTCTTCTAATCCCACCCCTGTTTTAGTTGTGCCTTTTTTCTCTTATGGAGGATTGAAGTCAGTGGCAACGGCTGCAGTGTGCGTTGCGCGATTCGGGATCCGCATGTTTACGATTCCTGGGCAGAATTCCGCAGCGCGTACTGTTCTTCTCACCGGCGTTTCTAATACCGCGCATCTACGCTTGCACAATCAAAAGAAAGATTTCAGCACGAAGGTTTTGTCACGCACTGTCAGCGTTCGCGTACCGGCGCTTACGAATCCCTACCGATGCCTAGGAAATTATCCCCATTCGTTCGCCGCCAAATTTGCTTTAATTATGGTGACAGCTTCTTGAGACCTCGTAAGTTTAGTAAGCATCCTTTTTCCGCGCGAATGTTTTCTGTGATGACAAGTTTCCATGGCAACAGAGAATTTACGAAGTTTCCTTGCAGTAAATACCTCCACGTTGCCCCCGCATGTATATTTTGTTTCTTACTGCTTTCTTGAAAGGCATTACAAAATGTGAAGGAAAGCAGATTATTTTTAGGGGCTCGTTTATCTTTGTTAGCACAATATTAATGAGAACTAACAGACAATAACGCCAAGGAAAGTATAGGGGGTGTTATCTGTAGTATTTAGAATATAAATGTGAAGAAAGTAAAGTGGACGAAAAGATGACTTGCCGCCGGCAGGAACCGAACCTGCGACCTTCGAATAACGCGTCCGATGCTCTACCACTGAGCTACGGCGGCGGTCATCCTCCCGTCAACTTTCTGGGGTATATATATTGATTTAAACCAAGGAGTGTTAGTCAGCGTCATTCGCAGCCATGGCGACGAGTGTGGTTGGTCAGCTGCCAGCTCGTAAAAAGATCACGTGCTACGTGTCGCCAACAGGCGAAAAAAGAGTGTTCCACACTCGTCGCCATGGCTGCGATTGGCGCTGACTAACACTCCTTGGTTTAAATCAACATATATACCCCAGAAAGTGGACGGGAGGATGACCGCCGCCGTAGTTCAGTTGTAGAGCATCGGACGCGTTATTCGAAGGTCGCAGGTTCGGTTCCTGCCGGCGGCAAGTCATCTTTTCGTCCACTTTACTTTCTTCACATTTATATTCTAAATACTACAGATAACACCCCCTATACTTTCCTTGGCGTTATTGTCTGTTAGTTCTCAATAATATTGTGCTAACAAAGATAAACGAGCCCTTAGAAATCATCTGCTTTCCTTCATTCATAGCGAGGGTCTCGTCCTGGCAGACTTAATGCCTTCAGGTAGTATGCGAGCGATTATTGGTCAGCTGCCAGCTCGTAAAAAGATCACGTGCTACGTGACGCCAATAGGCGAAAAAAGAGTGTTCCACACTCGTCGCCATGGCTGTGATTGGCGCTGACTAACACTCCTTGGTTTAAATCAACATATATACCCCAGAAAGTGGACGGGAGGATGACCGCCGCCGTAGCTCAGTGGTAGAGCATCGGACGCGTTATTCGAACGTCGCAGGTTCGGTTCCTGCCGGCGGCAAATCATCTTTTCGTCCACTTTACTTTCTTCACATTTATATTCTAAATACTACAGATAACACCCCTATACTTTCCTTGGCGTTATTTTCTGTTAGTTCTCATTACAAAATGTGGTGATCTGGATGGGCGAGCGTGAGCAACTATTCAAAAGCGACGAAGTGGAAAATTATATATAACTGCAGGGGTTTTACGTCCCCAAACTACGGTATGATTATGAGGGACGCCGTAGTGGACGGCTCCAGAAATTTTCATCTGGCGTTCTTTAACGTGCACCTAAATTCAAGTACACGGGGCTCTGGCATCTCGCCTCCATCGCAATGTGGCCGCCATGGTGCAATGAAAAATTGTTTCCGACAAAACGACACAGAAGGCGTTACTCAATCTGACATTATGTGACTTCTCAAAATTTTGTAATTTTATTTCTGTTTACACACCTTTTTTTGACAATTTAAAATGCATTAAATTCACGCGCGACATATCTTCGCCAGTTATAATTAGAGCACGTAGTTATTATTCAAGGCATTAAAAGATCCTAGTACGCTCCAAGAGTGTTTTTCTCGTGGCGCCATTGAAGAGAGGTTTTGAACTGCCCTTTACCTGTCCACTAGGCACGTACGCATTACCTATAGCTAATCTATTTTATTGTGATATTTTTTGTTTCTACAGCTACGTGAAAAGACTTGGCTTACATTGTTCGAAGTAAATTTTATCTCCAGCTGTTGGTTGGCTGGTTGGCCAAACTTTATTAAACTGTCCTCAGAGACGCGACTAGAGCGCAGTGGGCTCCTCCCATGTTGCGACGGGCAGGCTAAGCCTGGCCACCGCATAGTGGGCTCTCTGGACCTAGGCACGTATACATTACTTATAGCTAATCTATTTTCTTGTGATTTTTTTTGTTTCTACAGCTACGTGAACAGACTTGGCTTACATTGTTCGAAGTAAATTTGATCTCCAGCTGTTGGTTGGCTGGTTGGCCAAACTTTATTAAACTGTCCTCAGAGACGCGACTAGAGCGCAGTGGGCTCCTCCCATGTTGCGACGGGCAGGCTAAGCCTGGCCACCGCATAGTGGGCTCTCTGGACCTAGGCACGTACACATTACTTATAGCTAATCTATTTTCTTGTGATTTTTTTTTTCTACAGCTACGTGAACAGACTTGGCTTACATTGTTCGAAGTAAATTTGATCTCCAGCTATTGGTTGGCTGGTTGGCCAAACTTTATTAAACTGTCCTCAGAGACGCGACTAGAGCGCAGTGGGCTCCTCCCACGTTGGGACGGCTAGGCTAAGCCTGACCACCGCATCGTGGGCTCTCTGGACGGCCCACAGCGGATCTCCGTTGTTGTGGCTTCTGATGGCGGAGAATCACTTGGCTTGGATGGATTGATCGCTGCCCAGTAACGAAGGGCAGCGCCGGAGCATGAGCTCCGAACTAGTTACCTCCGCACAACGGGAGCAGGAGCGGCTGGTGTAAGTATCCGGATAAATTTTCTGAAACAAATACAAATTTGGGTGCGAGCCTGTCTGTAAGAGTCTAAGTGTCATTATCTGGGCCTGGGCTCTGTGTAATTTTCTTTGAGGTGGGAGGTAGATCCTCCTACCATGGTAGAAGTGCTGCGAAATTTCATTATATGTGGTTGGCTAATTTCTTGTCAAGAGCTGGTGAGGATCTCTGTGGGCGCGGAACGTCAAAACTCGCGCCTTGGAGTGGGCCAGTTCTCTGAGGTTGGTGCGCCCTCCGTAAAATGACCCACGTGGGCTGGAAACCACGGTAAGATGTGACTAAAAATGTCTTTGGGGTCAGTAACTCCTCAGGATCTAATAAAGTTCGTTGTCTGTCTATCTGTTTGCCACCCAGGATGCAGCGTGCTTCCTTAGAGATGGCGCCAACGGCAAAGGCCCGGAAGGCTGCCCGCGAGTCACTGAATACGTTCACACGCTTCTCGTCGAGGAGGGCGATGCAACGGCCACATGCTCGGCAGCGCTCGAGGAGGAACATTCCATTGATGCGCCGTTGATGACCATTAGTAATCAGCCTGGTCGACCGAGACCACCGCGTATCTGTTGCTGTTCTTGTACAGGGCCGCAACGACAAAGAAACTCCCCCCAGGGATTTCTGCTGCTCTGCGGAGGACCGCGACCGTTCTGGCCCGTCTTCTTCCCACGTTTCGTTGCGGGTGCATATTACGCGGAATGGGGGAAACAATGTTTTGTTCGCGTTGGTTTCTTAAAAGGCCCCGGTAATTGCGGTCCCCTATAGTGGGCGAGATACCAGTGTTCGTTAGTAGTCGCCTGCCAGCCTTTGTGCCCGAGAGTCTGATGACCTGTGCCCTTTCCTGTGCTTCCGCAATTTCGTCAAGCGTATTGTAGATTCCCAGCTAGAGGAGCCGTTCCGTTTGCGTGTAGTTCGAGAGCCCAGGAGCGCTCTTGATGGCCCTCCGGATCATGGCCTTTAGTTTATCCCGCTCAGGCCTCTGCCAGACATGCATGGTCGCGACGTACGTAAAGTGGTACTGTAGAAAGGCGTAGGTGAGCCTGACCAGATTGTCTTCTCCAAGACCACTGCGCTTGTGGGCGGCCCTCCTGATAAGGCCGATGGTGCTGTCCGTACTTTTCGCGAGTCGGAGTATCATTTTATCTTTGGTGACTGGTGACTCCACGATCATTAAGAGGATGCGGATGGACAAGACCCTAGGGAGTGGGGCCCCACTCTTTGTGCGAAGGTTTATGTCGCTCTCTGCCAGGGGTTTCTAGTCTCTTGGCTTGTGCCTTCGCTTGCTGGGTCTATACAAAAGCGGCTCCGATTTTCCCGATGAACACCCCAGGCCCGTGTCCTGTAGAAAGGAGTCTCTGTAGTCGATGGCTTCTTAGAGGGCAAATTCAACGTGCCCGTCGCTGCCTCCATAACATCAGACCGTTATGTCGTCCGCGTAAACGATATGTCCCCGATGCCTTGAATCTTGCCTGACCCTCCGGGAGACCAACCATGTCGATATTAAGCAAGAGCGGCGAAATGACGAACCCTTGTGGGGTGCCCCCATAACTCAGTTCCATCTTCTCCGTTTCAATCTCACCGGCCTTGAGCAGGGCGCTGCGTCGCTCGAAGAACGATCTACCGAAAGAGTGAAAGACCACGTCCAGGCCGAGGTTTTAGATTACGTCGAGAATGAACAAGTAATGTGTATCATCAAAGGCATTCTCGATGTCGAGACCGTTACTGCCGAGTATCTCAGTCTTGATGAGCCTCATAGCGTCCTAGGATGAGAGACCGGGCCTAAATCCCACCATGTTGTGAGGAAACAGGCAGTTTTTTTTTCGATAAGTCCTGAGATTCTGTTCTGGATGACGTCCTCTACCATCTTCGCCACGGAGGAGGTAAGGGAGATGGACTGTAGGTTGTCTAAGCTCGGCGGCTTGCCGGGTTTAGATTTGAGGATGACCCCCGCAATCTTCTACTGCTCCGGGACCACGCCCTCCTTCCATACGCGGTTGTTTCTCGTCCGCTAGACACTCGACCGACTCGTCCTCGAGTTTTGTGAGCGCCGTGTTTGTTACGCCATCCGGACACGGCGCGGATCTACCATTCAGGTCGCGCAGAGCCCTCCGGCTCTCCTCGGTGTCGAATGGTTCGTCAAGAGCGGAGTTTGGCCTCCCCCGGTATTCGGGATAGGCGGCGCCCGTCGCTCGTTTTCAGCTGCAGATACTTTTTGGCAAGAGGATCCATGACTTCCTCCTCCGTTGATGACCTTGTGGCTTCGTGGAGGGTCTTAGCCAGCACTCTTCTCTGATTGGGTTTAGTTCCAGTCTCGTCGAGAAGGTGTTTCAGGAGATTCCACTTGCCCCGCGTCCTGATCTGACCGTCGATCAAACTACAGATGTCGTCCCACTGCTGTCTGGATAAAGTTCGGCAGTGTTGCTCAATCACCTGTTGATTTCGGCAACTTCTTCCTGAGCTTACGATTAAGGCACTGGCCCTTACATCTCTCCAAGAGCGACTGTTTGGCTTCGAGAAGGCTGTCAATCTTCTCAGTCTGCAAGTCTGTCTGCACCACCTTGATGGTTTCCCTGACATCCTGCATAAGCGATTTGGTCCATTGCTCTAGGCTTTCCGGCTTTTCTTCGTGTGCCGCTCGTTCTTCGCGGAGTTTGTGGAAACTGTACCAGTCGGTAACCGAGAACGTCAGAGGCTTTTTCTGCGAAACCTCAAAGCTGGCCTCAAAGCATGGCAGATCGACCATGAGGTTGGACCACTTGACCGAGTCGACGTGTTTAACAAAGGTGAGGTCCGGCACAGAGTCTCGGGTAGTGAGCGTGCCCCTCCTGCTTGGGAAGGCCGGATCTGACACTGAGTAACCAAAAGCACTCGTTTGCTACCACAGGCATCTACCTTTGGCCGTGTCGTGCGGGTAGTTGCACGTATGAAAAGGGGCGTTGATGTCCCAAGCCACTATCAGGGGCGAGCTCCCCGCCAGCCAGAATGCCGTGGTGGTGACTGTCTTGAAACTTTCCTGTGCTCTCTCGGGCTGCGGTATACGTTGAGAACATGAATACTATCCATGTTTGCTTGACCTGGGATGATTTCGATCAGGGACTGCTCCGTCTTGCCGGGCGGGATTCCCAGATCGTGAAGGATAAACGTGTGCTTGTTGCTAACCAGCGTGCACATACCCCTGTCTTCTGCATGAAGCACATGGGATCTGTACCCCGGAAGAGTGACGTAGCTTGCTAACGTTTCAGGCAGTAAGATAACATGTGGCTTCTCTGAGTGAGTGCGAATAAATTGCTGCAGAGCAGCAATTTATTCGTGTTCAAACCCTTTGTGTTGAAACCCTTCGCAGTTCCAGTGCCAAATTCTGAATTCCTTAATTGGCGCCATCATAACTGTGCTGCTTGCTAACCGTGGTGGCAACGAGTGATGACGCGCTGCCGTCCACGACCGGGCGCGACGTAGCCGCCGGCGCCTATTTGAGTTGCGACTCGAGATTCTCGATCCTAGCGTTCATGACTGAGAAGTGTTGCGCCACACCCACGCGGAAACTGTTTAGCCGCTCACCAAGTTTATTGATATCAGCGTGGATGCTGTTAAGGACTTCTTTGATTTGGGATTTCGCTCTGTTGACCACACTCTCTGCGTTGCTTGACGCCACTCTCCTCTTGGCAGGGAGGCCCGCGGATGTCTCATCCGCGCCCACGGGGAACTCCATCGGCTGCGGTGAACCTGTGACTATTACGCTTATTTGCGCACGTGACTTGCTATTTTTCTTGAGCTCCGTTACCTCGGCTCTCAGCTGCTCTATGATACCCCGCATTGCTGCATTCTCCTTTTCTAACCGGGAAAGTTTGACTGAATATTGCTCTGGCGATGGTCCCCCGTTATCTTTTCTGTGGACCCACTGACACAGTCGGCCCAGGTTCTCTATCCGGGCGGCTCCTTGAACCGCACTCTGCTGTGCGGGCCCCCAGACCGTGAAAGGCTCCTGGACCCGGATGTGCTCCTAAGTTTGGATCGGTCACACGGCCCATGGAACCCGAACGACTTCTGTATCAGAGCAGTTGCCAGGGTCCCTCGAACGACCGAAAGCGAGAAAGTTGCTCCCGCTCGTCGCAGAGCGGCTCCTGGAGCGAGACCGACGAGTTGGCACCTTGGCTTGTTGTTCGCTGCGACTTTGCGGTTGCATCATCAGCTCTCTCCCTTCTTCGTAGATGTAGGAAGTACGGAACTTGAAATCTGTGCTTACAGGTCTTGTCCGTCGTTGCATGCGGGCCCCCGAATGGATCACCACTTGGGAGTGCAGGCATGAGGGCTCTCCGGGTTATTCACCTCACAGCCGTACAGCCGTGGCAGATAGCGTTCTCTGGCGTCGGCCAAGAGTAGAGGCGTTGGCCCAGTCTGCCGCATGCGTAGCAGTCATCGTGTATATATAACGAACAATTATCGAGCGATGGCCCGTACCTGACGAAGTTTGGCACTTTGTAGCTGTCGAAAGCGATAACACAGTCTCTGTGCTCTTGATTCTCTTGACTGCCAAGGCCAGAGGATTCTTCGAGTTAACAACGTTTCTCTCCAGCTCGGCCTGGCTATGTTCAATATCAACGTTTCGAATGAGGCAGCTCCGCACGTGGCGGTTGGAGCTGCCTCATAAGTACTGATGTCTTGCTGGCTTTCTCCGATAGCTATGAGTCCCACCTTGAGGTGGAACCCCGGGACCTTATGCTTCGGATGACACCATTTGTTGATTCAGAGATTCAGGAGGCCGAAACAATTCCAAGAAACGGGAGCCGAAGTATTCGATGCAGAGTTCTTGTTCCTCATTATCTTCTTCTCCAGCTGTGACATAAAAATAGGCACAAAGATGCAGATTCAAGGGAAATAAACGGCAATATCCTAGAAGACAGAACGCCAGTACGTTATTTCGACGATCCAGAAAATTGCGGAACCTAAAAGGCTCGCTACAGAAGCAAAATTATTTGAGAGCCAGTATGCTGGCATGTTTGGGATAGTTTCGAAAGGGCGTATTCCGGTGTTAAACCAGATGCAAAAAACACCATTACTGAAAATATGAACATCACTGAAGAGCACAATCATTTTATTTAGAGGTGCGCTTTTATTTAGGCGCTAAAATAAACCAGCCTGTAGGCTTGTTTATTTTAAAGCTTACAAATTGCATCGCTACAAGAATTCTGTGCGCAGTTTCTGCCCTGGTGTTACTGAAAGAATAAAAAAATTACCCAATTGTACATTATCTTCTTTTCCAGAGTATTGGAAGGCTTCCTTTCAGAGAAAATGTTTTCTGAATCTCGTATGCTGCCACAATTCTCGCTGCTATGCGAGAAACAAATCGTGGCGCATCGCACAATTTGTCACAAGCAAACGACGCTTCTGCCGCGCGAAATTCCACAAGAATGCCGGCATCTGTTTCAAAGCAGCGGGAATTCAAGTACAGGCGCATATATTTCATCCTGGAAACACGGCTAGTGGGGTGATTTGCATCATCACAGCAAATATAAGAAACAGTCGGAAATGCCTTATATGTTCCATTGATATCTCATTAATCTCATGGCCGTTAACCGTAGCATGGTCGAAATTGTAAAATGCATGCAAAAATTTAATGCGCTGTTTCACACAGGCGCAGTAACGGAGAAACACGTCTGATAGCTGATGTTTGCATATCGGCAGCAGTTTATGCGTGAACCAGTCTTCGATTAACTTGCAAAACGAATAAATGAAATGCATAAACAATTCTTCCGCCTACAGATACGCGCGTGTGTCTTATTAACTGGTGGCGCTATCATACCTGATCATGTGCAGATAAGTATTGTGCCTGTACTTTCTTTTCCACTGCAGTGAGAACTTTCAGTTGATAGTCGGCGTTTCTGTTGTCTCGGTCTCTTCTCCTGTATCCATTCTTTCACGCTTCAGTCTTTTTCATGATAACTCTTTGTCAACCAGCTCAACTTCCATAGTTCTACACCGAACTAGCTTCGGCGCGGAATCGGCTACTGCAGTTCGTTGATCGATTTACATCCAAATCCAGCGAACGCATTGTATGACCCTAGTAGCACGCAATGTTACCCTAGCATTGAAGCAACTTTCCAATGTGGCGCTAACGTTGTGTCAACCTTTGGTGCTACTAGGGGAAGCATGCATCACAACGCTTCGGTCCTTTCTATTGTCTACCTAGTGTTTGCTGAAGGAGAAGATGAAGGACCCTGCCAATTGCATTTCAAATCATTTCTTCCTGCTTACGTACTTCGCGAGAAACCTTTGTATAGCCGCAGAGCGCTTTCGCTTAGTACATGAAGTAAGCCGCATGCCTAATTTCAGCTCTGGAACACCGGTTGTTAGCATCCTTGCAATGAAAACATCTCCCATTTCTTCGAAAGAAAGTCGGCACACGTTGGTCTTCAAGGACTCCAGAATGCATCCGAAACGCGATAATTGAATTTTCAAGAAGGTGTGCCTGTCGGCAAACAAAATCCCGTTTTCTGATGAGATTTTCCACCAGTACTGCATTTCCTTAGCATGAAAAAGCTGGCCTATGAAATCGTCTCACTTCCTCAAGGAACGACCCCCGGTCCATGCGGGTATTTCACCTCCACTGTTATAGCTACATTTGGGCGTGGGATCGCCCAAATTAGGCAATTTATTGCAAAACTTGCATCATATAGCTTAACGTTTCAAAACATGAAGGAATTTAAAAAAAATCTTTTCTTAGTTTCTATCGATATCAATCTGTGGCTCTATGTAGGCACGTTTAGTGCAGTCTCTAAGGAGATTGTCAACAATGATAACTTTGAAATTAGGTTAAATTGGTCCTGCTGGCACGGTATCATAGGAAGGTTCTAGCTTGCATTCACCAGTATATGTACAAATAATCATATCAAGATATCAGTGTGCCGTCCCCATTGTCTTTTGTCATTGCGTATCTGTGCCCGGTAATTTATGTATTTGTAACAGAAAAACAAAATTACAATCAACCCTCCCCCCTCACTTCGCGCGCAGTGGCGGTGCCAGAATGCTATCAATGCCTCCACAACCTCTACAAAAACGTCGAGGACGCTTGAGCTTTGCTTTCAAGAATACAACGCGATAGCATAATCGGCCCTCATGCGCATCGCCCTCTCAATTTCTAGCCTGGCTGCGGTTCTTGATGCATGCCTTAGTCGTGCCGTAACGAAAAGAGCGACTGTGCGCGTAACATTGACCGTTCCAAACTATACTAGAACGCCTATTGCAGGTGCAGTTGTTAAGTGTCCACTACGCCATAATTCTTCCTATTGCGAATCAGCGAAGGGCCCACCACACGTCCCTAAGGCAACACGTGAACCTACGCAGCTGCTCACTTTGTTTATGCTTATGCAGCTGATGATATTTAAATATGTCTGAGCGCTTTCTGATGGGTGGGCCTTGAGAACACCCACTCGTTGCGCAAATCATATGTTTTGACGGCCGGCGCGTTTCTACGCTTCTGCCGCGCAATACTACATGCGTTAAGGAGTCTCGTTCCACTACATAACATTCATATAGTGTTATTCTCTGAATCAGTTTCAAAGAATAGCGTAGCTCTGTGGCAGGACACCTGCTTGCACCGTAGACGGCCGGGGTTCGATTCTCACTCGAACCAGACTTCTATTATTTATTTTATTTGCATATTTCTCGTTGTTTTGGTCACGGAGAAGACGATTTTTCCCTCACAACCATCGATGCCGACACCAGAATTTCTGCAAAATGAGCTCTTTAACGTTGTCGCTTTAAAATTCACAGTGCATAAGTAGACGCAAACTTTCCCAAGATGAAACGTCGGCTGTAATGTAAACTATAGTCGCTCTCTCGCAACTTAACTACCAGTTAGCTTTCTATTTTACATTATATAATGTCTTGCATGATAAACAAAGGCTAAATGATGCACCCGCTTGATGTCATCACTAATGGCTGTATTCGTACCATCACTCAGTAAGTCTATAGTCATGGCCGCAGTCGTCATGTAAGTCGTCTTGGTTATCAAGGATATCAGGTTGCACTATGGTATCATTTGGCACCTGTTAATCTTTTTCCAGTGTCCACTTACTAGCCACTCTGTCTCTGAACTTACGATGTGCCAGGTAGTCAGCGCTTCCAAGCGACATATCCCTTTTCACAAATCAGGAGATGCTCAGGCGGAGCCATTGCCGGCTCTCTAAGGCCACGCCAACCACGCCTGCTGCAGCATCACCACTACCACCACCACCACCACTTAGAGCGAAAGCTCTACTACGCCATGTATCTCAAGGTCGTTCATCGTGTCGGTATGACCTTCAGCAGCGGGAGCGTGATTGTGGCAGACGTGACGTCACGCCACGCGATCTACTGCAGAGAGGCGTCGCATCTGCGTTCGCTAGCTGCCTCGCCGCTGTGGTACCACGTGATAAGGCGAAGGTTTAACGACGACGTCAGTCTCTCCATGGGTGGCTCGTCGGCCGGGCTGTCTGTGCGTCCACTTCACGCAAGCGACAGGCTGAATCCTATCATAAAGTAGATATACTACACGGCGAGCTGCGAAATCTCAAGCAAAGGCAAAGTTGCGTGCTGAAACACCGGAGCGAAGCGAGCCCAGATTAGCACGTTACAGAGACATTTATCAAGCGCGAAAGCTAGCCACGGTCGAGTCTACCGCAGCGGACGCCGTCGTTTCGCAACTCGAACAAGAAGCTGAAGAGGAATCCTAACTTCAATGAAACATTGTGCGCGAAGTCCTTGCAAAACCAAGCTAGACATACCTTTCGTTCGTGATAGCTAGGTTTACAAGGGTTAAACCGCAGCCATTTTTTTCGCTCACAGCGTCTGTTTCGTAATCTAGCTAACTTCTTGTAAAGAGCTCGCACGTACTTACCAATGTTCATGGCGCTATTTCAGCTTGTATCATTCTTACACGTAGTTACTCTCCCGTTATTACCGAAAGCAGAAAAGCTTTCCAAAACAGGAGGCACTCGTTATCTGCGTGCTGTGTCCTCGCGCCAAGTACACTACGAAAGTACGGGGAGAAAATGGTCGCGGTCGCATCCGGACCAGTATAGGGCCAGCGTTGAGGAAGCGTGCCTAATAGTTGGAGAGGATCTACACAGGTCGCTAGCGTATAGACTAGCAGTGCGTGTGTCTTCGTGTGCGCCATCACCGAGCAGTGAAAATGAGAAGGGAGCCGCGTAGTTTCGGCGTAGCTTCTGCACATATACCAACTCCAATATATGTGACGACATGCGACGAAGCATAGCTCTGCTCGAAGGTGCTCCTGGTGCCAGCAGTGCCGCTCATGCACTTTGCTACCAAAAGCGTGGCAACACCAATATTACAATGCGCAAGAGTTTTGAGGCTGCCCTAATCATTAAATGATAAGCAATAATATTTTAGCAGAAGGAAAAGATCAATAAAGACACACATCTTAAGGGCCGTAAACCTGTCATCAATCGTTTCCGTTTAAAATAAAGGCGTTCTCTGGTGACCTTAATCAGAGACGCATGCCGTGATTTCGTTAATGTTCTGTGGCACATTGCATACAAAGTAAGACGACCGGCGAAAGTTAATTTCTTGCGCCCACTCACTTCACAACCTTCTGCTGTAACCGCGTGCCATTGTTTTTAGCACCGCAGATGTTTAAACTCGCCGTTGTTCCGTGCCGGGTGAGCAGAAAGGATCCGCACCATAAAACCGCACGCACTCTCTTCGACCTCTTCTTCGTCTTCGTCACGTTCTTCATCATCTGCTTCGCTCCCAAACACGTGCGCCGGTTTACCTTGCGTGGCATGCAATAACTTTGATGGGCGAGAGAACCAGGGCCGGGAGAGAGAAAGAGAAAGAAAAACATTCTTGGCTAAAAAATGTTTTTCACAAGACGGGATTCCAACCCGCGTGCCAGCGATCCGAAGGCGAGCATCGTAGCCACTCGGCTATCCAGGCACGCTAGCAGAGCATAGCATACATAGCCTTGTATAGTATAGTATAGCAAGGGGGTGAGAAAAAGAAGTGAGGCTTAGAGGAGGGAAGAGAGTAAAGCATAGAAAGAATGAGAAAGAGCAAAATAGAGAGAAATACCAGCAGAAAGAGAAAATACATAAAGAGCAAGAACGAGAAAGAAATAGACAGAGGAAGAGGAGAAACGAATAGATAGAAATAAACACAGAAACAAAGGCAGAAAAAAACAGACAGTATAGAGAAAGAGAAAATAAGAGAGGAAGAAAGAAAGATAACACTAAAGTGAAACAAAGCAGGCCGCCCATCTCAGCACTGCCTTGAGGCTTGTCACCACTGCTGCGCCACTGCCTTATTTTATTGCGATAGCAATTATATGGGCAGTCTCGGCTGGTTTTTGTCCGTCCCCGTCGCCGTCATGCACCGCATATGTACAAGTATATATATATATATATATATATATATATATATATATATATATATATATATAAGCCCCAAAGAAAAATAATTCAGGAAAATGCTTCCGAAGCGCGGAATCGAACCAGGGTCCTCTCGCTCGGCAGCGCGTGGCGCTAGCCACTACGCCACGAAACGCTTTTTTCTCTCCCTATTGCCTATGTACATACATACAGCAACACTAGGCCACGAAACGCAGATCGTCCACGCAGCTAACGGCGAGCGCTTTATACAAACCCTTTACCGCTGGCCGGACTCAGAGACGACAGGCGCTTATAAGTGTTTCATCATTACCAGCGCGATGGCCCGAGGAGCGCGCTGAGCGTGCTGGGCGCTGGGCTTTAAAGGTCACCGCCCCGCTCCTACGAACGCCGATGCTCTTTGCCCTACAGGGCGTGGTCGCCTAAGTGCGCTTATCTCAAAAGGAAAGAAGGGGGCGGGCGCGGGGGGTTGTATGTCTTGTGCTTTCCCCGCGATATCCGCACTGAAGTCACAGAGCGTACGAAGGTAACTTCGCTCGCTGCAGCGGCCGCGTTTGCGAAAGGAGCACGCTGTTCAAACAGAAATAAGTAACAACTGCGACATTTAGTTCGCGCTCGTCCTGTGTATACCTCGTTTCGTGCGTCCTCCTTTATGTTTCAGCAGTGCGCTTCAAGTTATCGAGCTGTGACGCATGATAATTCGCGCTCGTCCTGAGTGCGTACTTTTCGTGCGTCCTTTGGGCTCGAGCGACGCGCTGGCAATTTCGAGCTGCTTTCCGTTCTTTGCGTTACATTCCAATTTGTTGCCATCGCATTCATTGCTTCGCCGTTGCGGCGAAACTGTGACTTTTTTTATTTTCTTTCTTATCGAAGACGAAATCATTCATCATTGCATATTTTAGGCACAGCGATATCCATACCTCTTTGCGTTGGTTTCTGCAGTGAACCATGACGTGTGACGCAGGCCAACGCTGTCGAGCGTTCTATAACAGAACAATCTACGAAGGAAGAGAATTTTTGAGGGCTCGCTTCTATGTTCGACAAGCTGCCAATGCAATGTCGAACATAGAAGCATCGCAAACCATCATCTCCGACTCGCGAGGGGCCTGTCGGAACATCGAAAACGGCTGTGTCGCGGACCTAGCCTATCGACTATTGAAACGTTGTGACTATCAGGGAATCCCCGCACCCCGCCGTATAGTCTGGGCTCCTGCTCACATGGGATTAGAAGGGAATGAGGCAGCCGACGCTGCCGCCCGCGCGCTCTCTTACCGGGCATTCCCACTCGCCTCCCGCGATCAGGAAGACCTCGAATTTAATCCTGTCTATTCTTTCCGCGAAATTGTGCAGTATTACCAATCTGACCACAGCCTTTATCCACGCCCGTGTAAAGGCTTAAGTAAAGCGGAGGAGCGGCTTTTACTTCGTCTGTACACAAACACTATGCTGTGCCCGGCAGCACTAAAACACTTCGACCCCGCCTTTTCCGGCAGTTTGCTCGCACTGTGGGGAGAAGTCTTCGGACATCTACCACATGGTGTGGGCCTGCCCCTCCAATCCTGCTATACCCCCTATCCCCAACCCAACCCGGGAGGAGTGGGAGGCGACCCTGCTTGGCTGTTCTGACCTTCAGGCCCAAAAGGCCTTGGTCCGACGAGCCCAGGCAGCAGCCGACGCCAATGGGGTCCCGTACTAGGGAGCCCCACCTACTGTTTGTAGGTGCCGTCCCCTTAAGGGGTTGTGCCTGCATACCTTCCTTGTTTTCTTTTTTTTTCTAATAAATGTTTTTACCACCACCCCCTATGTTCGACATAACCTTAACGAAAACGAGCAGATACTGAGGCTAAGAAAGGTATAAGGGACGTTAATTGTACCGTTTAAAGTGTATTGTAACCATTTTCATGTAGATGTGAAGAATGTGAAGTGGACGAAAAGACAACTTGCCGCCGGCAGGGACCTTAGGATGTGGAGTGTTGCTAAACTTGAAACGTGGCTTGAGTTTAGATTTGGGACATATCCTAGGCCCGTGGCGAAGCAGTGTGTACACGTCATGCTCCACAAATGCGCCACTGGGTTTCCTTTTGTTGAAAGGCCTCAACGAAACCCTGTTAATTACTATTTTGCGTATATATGTGGCTATGACGGCATGTTGTATTATGAGTCCTTGTTGTCATTCTACACGTCATAGCTATTACCCAACTCCTTA
The DNA here is from genome assembly GCF_013339695.2 of Rhipicephalus sanguineus. NCBI lineage: Eukaryota > Metazoa > Arthropoda > Arachnida > Ixodida > Ixodidae > Rhipicephalus > Rhipicephalus sanguineus. The sequence continues at coordinate 61,754,688 of NC_051180.1, read as the reverse complement.
AACAGCAATACTGGGGGTAAACAATGTTGTCATTTTCGGCATTTTATCAAAATTTGTCTTTCCCTCTCAGTCATTTATGTTCTATTATTCTAGAGAGGAACTCAATCTTGGTAATAGTGACAGCATTGTTTTCCTAGCCCTTGCACAAGTCGTTACTTTCTAAATTAACTGCTAAAGTCGGTGCATTTGTTTATGCTACATTTGTTTCATTTTGGTTTTCCGTTTAACCAGTCTTCTTTTCTGTCATTGTTAAGCATACACTCGAATGTTCATGCCCATATATGATCTCATATATTTCTGATAACCCATCCATAGTTAGCTAGCCAACGGCCTCCATAGCCCCCTTCGGAAAATGTTCTAGTGACATTGTATCATTTTCGTAAGTGAGTGCACGTTGGCATGGAAAGTGCATCACTAACGGTAGTACAGAGATGTTTCCTCTGTTACCGTGATAGAAAGTACACAAGCCGACATAGGACTTGAGTGTGCTGGCTAGCGTCTCCTGTTCTTTAACAGCATATCTGAAGTTCTCCTTATGTGTCACGGCGTTTTCCCGCAAGGGCGGCTGAGTTAATCAAGTGCGCATGTTGCCGATGTAACCAAGATTATGGTAACCAAGTATTAGCTGGGCGTGAACCCGTAAGGCATCGAATATCTGTTTTGAGTGACACCCTGCATTTGAACGGCACCGCATTGGCCTACTTGGCTATACTCTTGCAATAGTAGCGGCTTTACGCTGATAGACAAACACTTACATCACTTGTTCGTCATTCTGCAAAAATACCTTGAGTGTAAACAAAGAAAAAAACCCTTACAGAAAAAAAAATCAAGGGACATAAAAAACGACTCTGCCCAGTTGCTGCTGAATTTAAGAGAATCACTTGTGTTTCAAAACGGCGACGCTTGCACAAAAATGTATTCAGGCTTCCGTTTTTGTTTTTGTTTACTGAAGTATACATAAGCCGCCATGATGATCATGGTCTCTTACTTTCTCGAGGAATAAGTAAGACACAAAATTAAGCAATATTCTCATCATGCTCTTGTTGTTATCTTGTGCCGTAGTTTCATTTGCTGTAGACCCTCTACGCACAACCTTCAGAAACGAGAGGCGAGCACAGGATTACAAAACCAGCACGTTTGCAGATTCGTATTCAACACCGCAGACATAGCGCTGCAACCAGTGTTGAAACGTTGACACTTCCGCTCCATGATGGGAGAGCATACCCCTGAAAACAAGCCGCTGATCGGAAGCGCGACGCCAGCGAGCCCACAAAAGCCTTCTCGACGGTAAAATGTGTCCGTAAACTGGCACGCAGCTCGTAGACGAGCCGTTGCTTGAACAGGGCTTGGGAACAGTATGGCGCGGCGTCCCGGTGCACAGGAAAAACACACTAGCACGGAAAAGCGTTAGCGCAAGCTCTCTCTACGAGGCGTCCAAGCCCAACGAACCGGGCCGGGTTCTATCTTTTGCCGGGAGACGCGTGCGTGGCGGCAGCCTTTTATTTTTACAGGCATCATTGTGTGTGCCGCGCCTCTGCCTTGGCGCGTAGGTGCGCTACACCGGATGTTATGCAGTCGCCGCGGCTTTCTTTGCCTGCAGCTACATTATTTTCCTGCGGGTCGCGAGCATGCAAGGGCAAGAAGGTCGCACGGCTTATTTTCTCACTCGGAAGCAATGCAGCTGCGTCTCATTCCCTCCACTTTCTCTCGTTCTGCTATCATAGCCGCTAAGGTATTTATCACTCTATATTTTTCTCTGCTTCCCGGGATAAAAGCGACCTCCTTTTCGAGGCTCTCTCCTCGCGTTGCAACTTTGACGACTCCATCGAAAAGTGTGAATAAGAGATGCGGACAATTTTGCACCTGCTGGGGATTGAGGGGGTCCCCAGTTTCCTGCCATACTTGTACACCGACTTCTTATGGCCTCGTTACTTAGTAACAAGCCGAATTTATATTTCGCTCACCCGGCTGTCTTTTTGCTTCCTTCTCCTGCTTCCCCCTATCGGCCTTGGCCTCAGGCGTCCTTCACAGTGCCCGTTGTAGAGTGTATATCCTTTACCTGCACATTTTTATATATAGCGTTTCAACATCTTATCGTGTGGGTCACGAATAGTTAATATCACAGTCGTAAAATGAATAACACGCCTCATCGATGGCGGTGCAAAAGCTTTTTTTTTTACTTTCACTGTAGCTGCTTACGAATGCGTTATTGTGCTCTTTCATGCAGAAAGCTCACTGGACCTTGGGAGTGCGTTTAGTACATAATCAGCCGCAAGATGTATAATTACGTTTTGCTTAATGAGAGTGTCAAAAGCTAAGTAAAAGACTCTCGCTCTGTTTTGCAGTGTGAAGGTAATGTTTTCATTCCCAGGTACTCATTAATGGAAAACATCAAAACGTGGCAGTCTTTTTTATCATGTTTCATTACATTAGAACACTACAAAACATTGTGCTGTTTTTAGTAATAGATACGTGCCAACTGTCTCGCATTCATACGCTATTAAGTTGCATCGCGAGGATATTTTCTTGTGTGATAATGATACTTTTAATACGTTCGCTCGCACGGTTGTGCAATATAAGTGATAGCATGAGTCAGCAAAATGTAAGGCGGGGCTAAAATTGGTGTTTCAAGACAGGTCCCCTTCGTAATACAGGAGAGAGATAAGATTCTTTAATGAAATGCCCGGAGAGGTTAGCCTGGTTTGTCGCCTGGCTTGCTACTCCAGGTGTCGGGTGATTGTGGTATATACAATGATCACATATACACCATATACACACAAATAGTACATACAGTCACAAACACACATATATACATAAGAAGAGTCCTTCACAGGCTTTGGCTGAGCTGAGTGTTCTTCAAAAACGCCAACAGCGCTTTTGTGCTGCGCATCGCACAACTGCTGTCTTGCCACGGGCCGAGAAGGTGCCGCAGCTCCAAGCTCGAGCCGCGTTGCAAATGAAGTGCCTCCTTCAGAATCCGTCGTTCTGCGTCGTAACGGGAACAGTCGCAGAGTACGTGCCTTAGGTCTTCCCGAGTGTTACATGTGGTGCACGTGGGTGAGTCCGATTGCCTGATTTTGTGCTTGAAGTATTTCGTATAGGCAACGTCGAGTCTCAGCCGGTGAATGCGAGTTTCATCTTGTCTGGTTAATCCCTGTGGCATATGAAAGCTACACGTCGGGTCTATTCTGTGCAGCGGTCCGTACTGGTTGTTGGCATCGCTCCATATTGTTCTCTGCAGGTTACGTGCGAACGCAGACACCAGAAACGCTGCGTCTTGTCTTGAAAAAGGAATTTCAATTTCCTCAGATGCTGTGTCATGCGCAGCTCTGGCAGCGGAGTCAGCTCGAACATTCCCTTCGATGCCGCAGTGAGCAGGCAGCCACTGCAGCACTACATCGTGGTGTAGTTCATGAGCATTATTGCCTAGGCGCCTGATGTCTAGGACTAGTTGGTCTTGCGTACGTGGAGATTTCAGGGACTGCAGTGCGGCTCGTGAGTCGGAGAATATCACCCAAGAGTCGGGTCTCTGATCTTTAATATATGCAAGCGCCCTCCGCAATGCAGCCAGCTCAGTGGCAGCGGCGGATGTGCGGTGGCTGAGAACGGCTGTGATGGTGACATTCGCCGACGGTATCCACACGCCTATAGCAGATGATCCATCTGTGACAGACCCATCTGTATAAACGTGACGGCGGGTTCTATAGTTGGTGTTGATGTGTTCTAGAGCGAAGTATGTCAACGCCGGCCCAGGTGTGTTTCTCTTGCTCTTGAACCCCGGCACTGTCGTGACTATCGTCCAGGGAGGAAGCTGCCATGGAGGCCCCGTCAATATCGACGGCTTTTCATACGTCGGGGGGAGTAACATTCGCACCTCAGAAATGCTGACTGAAGCAAGTGGGTGATCTTGTACCCTTGCCGCAAAACGCAGACAGACTCGGAGGAACTCTTGCTTCATTAGCAGGGCAGCCGAGAGACGTTTGCTTTCTGTCAAGGTCCCTACTGTCGATGTATTTTTCGGTAAACCTAGGCACACCCTCAAGGCTTTGGCTTGCATGCTCGTGAGCACCTGAATATTGTTTTGGTGAGGCCCTGTAGTGCAGGAAGACTGTACCGCAGGAGACCTTCACATAATGCTGTATACATTCGCAGTAGTGCACTCACGGAGCAGCCTTCAGCTTTACTTGACATCATGCGGAAGATGTTCGCGTATGATGCGAGCTTCTCTTTTAGTGATCGAATGTGAGGAGACCACGTCATGGATCTATCGAAGATCACTCCCAAGAATCTGTGACTTGACACGTATCGGATGTGAGAGCCCGCAATCTTTAACTTGTAGTGCGTCATATCCCGTTTGGTAAAGGCAATGGCGGCACACTTGTCGGGTGACATGGATAGTCCACGTGTTCGTAAAAAAGTCTCAATGGATTTAATGGCCTTCTGCAGTCTTCCGCGTAGTACTCGACGGTTGCGGCCACTGCTCCATATGCAGATGTCATCTGCATATAAGGATATCTCAACCGATGCAGGGACACATTTTTCCAGACCAATGAGCGAAATATTAAATAAAGTCGGGCTTAATACACCACCCTGAGGGACCCTACGAGGCACTGTATGAAAAGTGGTGTCGCCGTCTTTCGTAGTCATGTACACCGACCGGTCAGTGAGATAGTCAGAAATCCAGCTGTACATACAGCCACTGACTCCTGCAGACCTCAGAGTGTGTAAGATCGCCTCGTGTGTCACGTTATCAAATGTGCCCTTGATGTCGAGGAACACAGCAATGGTAATGTTATGCGCAAGTTTGTTAAGCCTAATGCAGTTAGCAAGATTGATGACGTTGTCTATGCTATTGCGGCCCTTTCTGAATCCCGACATCTGTGGGGGATAGGCGTTAGCGCTCACCAGAACCCAATCCAGACGCATCAGCACCATCTTCTCCATAATCTTCCCCACACAGCTGAGAAGAGCTATCGGACGATAGGAGTTTATATCTGTTGGAGTCTTGCCAGGTTTGAGGACAGGGATGATTCGAGCCCGTTTCCAACTAGGTTCGAGGCGGCCCCTCTTCCAGCTGTCATTGAAGATAGCAAGAAGGTGCATCTTCGCCTTGTCACCCAGATGCGAAAGCTCAGCATAGCTGATGGAGTCAGGTCCAGGAGATGATGTTTTGTTTACTGAAGCCAGTGCGCCGAGCAGTTCCTGGAACGAGAACGGCTCGTCCGTCACACTAGTGTTTACTGTCACAGCAGCAGAGACATTCTGTGCCAATCGTGGTATGGTTGCGATCATCGTTGCTGTAGTTATCTTGTAGCAAAAAGCCTCCGCCATGTCCAACTCACTGACGTTGCGGGATAGTGCAACAGAACTAAAAGGATGCAGTTGTGTCGGCGGGACCCTCAAGCTTCGCGCTATATTCCATATTCTAGACAGAGGTTTTCTGGGATCAAGCTTGGAGCAGAAAGTGCGCCACTGTCGCCTGTCCAGCTTGTCTAGATGACGTTGAATGCGTTTCTGCGTTCGCCTGGCTTCGCGAATGTCGTCTATAGATAGTGTTCTACGAGCACGCCTCTCAGATCTGCGGCGTATTGCTCGAAGTCTCTCGTACTCAATGTCAGCCGTTTTGCGATTCCCAGGCGTCTTGAGATACTTAGTGCTACTGTGCTTTGTTTGACATATAGCATCCACAAATTAGTCGTAGGTCATCTCAGATGAGTATGAATCTTCGAGAGTCGCGCTGTACACTTCCCAGTCAGTGCAGCGAAGAATCTTGCCTTTTATATGCTGTAGAGGGCAGCCCAAAGAGATGTACGTTGGCACGTGGTCGCTGCCGTGACTTTCAATATTTGGGAACCAGGTTGCCGCCCGCGTGAGGCAAGAGGAAATCATGGTGACGTCTAGCGCACTGGATCGATCTCCCTGGTAGAAGGTTGGCCGACCGTCGTTGAGAACTACCAGGTCATTTTTGTGAGCTACTTCGAGAAGACGCCGACCTCGCGCAGACGATCTTCTGCCACCCCAGGCTGGGTGATGTGCATTGAAATCCCCTGTTAAAATGTGCGGTCCAGGTGTCGCATCTAGTACTTCTTGCAGTCTGTCCACGTCAAATCTTGCTCGAGGAGGTATATATGCCGCAATCACCGTAAATGTCAATTTGTTCCACTTTACTGTCGATGCCACATATTCGTTTGACGTGTCAACTGGCAGGTAATGAACATTAAATGTCAGATCGTTGCGGACCGCCAACATGACTCTATTGGTATCCACTCCAGTCGACGAAAAAGTGAGAGTGTATCCAGAAAGGCGAATGCTGGTGCGCACTCGGGATTCCGAAATTGCGATTACCGGGAAGCGGTGCTTGTGTACAATTTGCCTGAAGTCCGACAGTCGAAAGCGGAGGCTGCAGGCGTTCCATTGAAATATGGTGGCGTTGTTTCGGATGTTGTTCAAGCTGAGTTGTTGCGTTGCTAGCGCCATTTTTCCAGAATAGGCAAAATAAGGTCCAGCAGTGTCAAGATGGCTTTTGCGACTGGAGAAGACATGGGTGCAAGGAAGCTGCGAGCAGCGTCGACAAGAGCAGATAATAATGAGAATGTGGTTTCGTTGCCTTGCCGAGTGCTGCGCTCCCGCGGTCCACTCCATGGATATGAGGACCGTGGTCTTGTCGACGGACCAGCTGTGCTCTGCTGAACTCCTACAGTCGGAACATTGATCGGAGCTACAGCTGCAGGTGTAGTCAAAGTCGATGATTGTGCCTTTGGGCGAGGTGGCAGAGATGGGAATTCATCCGTGTCGTCGATTCGTGGTGTCGTTTCAAATGCTTTTTCCGATGCACCTGTGTAGTTCACAGGCGTCTTTTCATCACTATCCCTCCTGGAAGCGTTCCGTTGCTTGCACACGACCGCCTTTGCAGAAGAGTATCCAACATTGTTATTCTTCTTGTAGTTGTGTATTTCCTTCTCTTTGCGCAATACACGACAACGAGGTGACGTAGACTCATGCTTTTTCTTGCAGTTTGGGCACTGTGGTTCTTCAGTTCCGCAGGAGGATCGCTCGTGGTTACCTCCGCAGCGCGAGCACCGCGCTTGTAGCCGACAGGTACCAGCCACGTGTCCAAAACGTTGGCACTTGGAGCATTGTCTCGGTGACTCAATGTACTTGTACACGCGATAACGTGTGTATCCCAATATAACATGCTCAGGAGCACTTTCTGTGGCAAACACAATGCGAACATTTTCCGACGCTCCAAGTCGCCGTACTGACTTGACAGGAGCCCTTTGAAGGAGTGCCGAGAAAATATCCTGTTGATCAAGGTCCGTAGGTACTCCCTTGATGACGCCGACTCCACAGTTGTTGGGCCGCGGCTCGTACGCCTGAAGCGCAATTTCCCCAATATTTTTGATTTTCAGAAGACGTTCGGAGACTTCTGCACTGCGTGTGTCCACAGCGAGAAGATTTAAACGTTCATTAGGTCGCACTTGTAGCACGCCATCTGGTACTACCGCTTCAAAGGCTGCTTTCAATGTGAGTGGGTGGAAGCGCGTTATAATTTGCTCAGGATTTTGTGGCTTGAATATAACAGTGAGGTTTGGTTTCGGCATATTTTCAAGAGGCGCTGAACTTAGTGGCATGCGAGATCTCTTCGATCCACGACATCGCTTAGGTGGCAGTACTACACTGCCTTTATCTGAGTCATCAGAGGAGTTTACGGAAGCGTCCATGTAGGTAAGAGTGGCAGAGGAATCGGACATGTCCGAAAAATCGTCCTGACCTTCAGGTAGCCCGGCGTCAAGGCAGGAGATGTTCTTGCTCGGAGCACCTTGGGCCGGTGGAAGTGAGAAGTTCTCGGCAGATGACTTCGAGCTGTGGCCCGAAGTTGCGCCAGGCTGCATTCCAGAGGCAGAGCATGTCCCGAGGCTCGTTGTCGGCGCATGCATCTTCAGAAGTTGATCTGGCTGGATCTCAGGAGCTTTGACAGGGTGCGGCCCCGAAGGCACCGCACCCGCTGCTGGAAGCATACCTGATGCCCCGAAGTTCAGCGTATAGATGGTGAAGTGACTTGAGGCAGATATATCGAAAGATTGAGTAATGGCTTTAGTCGGGTACTAGCAAAGGCTGTCCCCCCTTCCCTGCCTAAAAAAAAAAGTAATAAAGAAACTATTTTTTGCCGCTGAGAACTAAAACATCGTATTGAACCAGAAGGCGAAAAGGAAAAAGACAAATAACGTAGGTTATGCCTGCTATAAGTGTTGTCGAAATTTTGCGGAAAATTACGTTTCACGAGTCACGTGAAATTTTCTCCTAAAAATTCAACGCTTCGCCGCATTTATGATATCGATCTGTTTCATGAAATAACCTTATAAGTGTCTCGGTGTATCGAGGCTAGAGAAAACGGCATTAGGAAAACGACTTTCGGGGAAAAATATATTCGGAACATTGCACCACTAGGTATGAGCGAAGCTCTGTTATGGCAGCCTCGTTAATGGAAGGGGACCTCGCTTCTGAACTCGAGACCATCGCGAGCCATCAGTACGAGGCGCAGTTACACACCCTGAATATGCAGCCATTATGCACAAGCGCTGGCCGTTCCAACAATTAGGGATCGCGCATTAGGCATCGCAATCGTGCGTGAGAAAACGTAGCTGAACTTCGTTCTCTTGGAAAGAGAATCTAAATAAGTTTTACACGTATGCGAGCTTGGCGATTATGAAAACATGTTTGCCTGGAATAGGATGTTGTACGGAACATTTTCTTTTTTTCATCGCGTAACGGCTGGTCTCGACAGAAGCAGCGGTGATTAGAATAACGTGTGTATGTGTTTCCGCGTGGCACTCACTCGCGCCACTTTTTATTTCATATGCACGATTAGACTGAAAGCTCACTTCATGCACTGCCTCTAAGCTCCCTCTAAATTGTGCGAAGCCGTCTAGCACCGGAAGAAAGGTAACTCTGAGCTTCCTGTTGAGCTGCCGTGTTGCTGACATGTGGAGCCTTGCTCCAAGGACATACAGCAAGTTGGGAAAGAATATCTAATATCCTCATTCTGTGTTTTAACTCAATTCGGGAGCCCTTTTCTTATGGGAAAAGAGGCGACAAGCGAAACTTGGCGTCCACATATCTGACGTACTACTCTTCTTTCTTTCTTTCTTTCTTTCTTTCTTTCTTTCTTTCTTTCTTTCTTTCTTTCTTTCTTTCTTTCTTTCTTTCTTTCTTTCTTTCTTTCTTTCTTTCTTTCTTTCTTTCTTTCTTTCTTTCTTTCTTTCTTTCTTTCCTGCTTGCTTGCTTGCTTGCTTGCTTGCTTTCTATCACATGTCGCAATGCTCCCTCTTACCTATTTACTTCCTTCATGCCGGGAATTGGACCGTCATCTACGTGCTTAGCAGCGCAGCAATTCGGTTGTTGCAGGCAACAATGACGGTCATGCGTTCATGTCCCGTCAACAGAGAAATGCGGCAACGTAAAATTACAAGTCACCTCGATAAAAGATCAGATTGCCGTACTAGAAACGAGTGATCGTCGACAATCCCACGATTCAGACAGCATCACTTATCGAAACCCGGCGCACATCAATATGCTTGTGAGCGGCGCACCTTTGAAGATTTCATTTATATACGTACGCCCGCATTTCTGCGCACTCGTGGGCCCCGAGGTTTTTTTACGGCCACACCTACAACGGCAACATTATTTGTGCAGCAATAAATGCTTCGCTTGAGGGTAGTATCCGGAAATGTATAGTGAATTTTCGTTTGAATGTTCTTTAAATGGTAAATTAGGTATTTCTTTGAGCCTGTAGAAATGCAATTAGTTCACGAAAGCAAGCACTTTCTGTTACGTCATGAAGAAACAGGAATTTCTGGCACGTTGGAAAAGGGCGGTTTGAATACGCCTCAAATACGTACCGAGTACCACATGCAATGTACCTGAACAGAGGCAAAGAATGCGTCCCATTAACAAAGTAAAAGTGAGCTTGAATAACTAGCGAGATGGGCAGGCTCGTGAGAAGTGGCGATACTAATGAAAATGTGACAGCTTGCACCAAAACATAAACTTAATAGAAAACACACCTAGAGAAAAATGCCATATAAATCGCTTTTTCCAGCTGCATAATCCCCAGTTTGCCTCCTTCCATGGTTCATAACGCACTTGCGTGAAACCTTTTAGAGGAAAATTTATTCATTCGAGTCCAGCATATTTTGCTGAGGAGAGGGCTTTCATGGCGGCGCCTGGTTGGGTAATGACCCTACCATCCTCTCGACGTGTCAACCAGTGGCTACGGTGGCTTTAGTTTTTGTCGTGTTGACCGCTGTTACTGTACTTGCTTTCGTGATCTGGTCCATCGCTTTTACTTTAATAATGAGTCCAGTGGATCCTTGACAAAGCGAGAATACTTGAACAATGCTTCAAGCTCAAAATTGGCTTAGATGCAAATATGAGTATTAGGCTGTACAGCCACCAGAGAAAATAAATTACATTAATAAAGTTGGATTAGCTGATTATATTTCGGGTTAAGGCGGTTGTTTCAGTTAATTGCAGGAAATAGTGTTTGGTGTACAAGCGTACCTGTGGTCACGTCGTTTCTTTTCCAAGGAGTCCAGAAGAGTGGCAGTACCCGGGGTGGTGGTTCCATGCATTAATATTTTTTATTGCGATAGCAATTATATGGACAGTCTCGGCTGGATTTTGCCGTCGCCGTCGCCGCCGTCATGCACCGTATATGTATAAGTATGTATATATATATAAAGGCCCCAAAGAAAAATAACTGAGAAAAATGCTTCCGAAGCGCGGAATCGAACCAGGGACCTCTTGCTGCGCAGCGAGCGGCGCTATCCACTACGCCACGACACGCAGATCCTCCACGTAGCTAACGGCGAGCGTTATATACACACCATTTAGCGCTGGACTGACTCAGAGACAGCAGGCGATAATAAGCGTTTCTTCATTACCAGCGACGTGGCGCTAGGAGCCCGACGGGCGCATTTAAAAGTCGTCGGCGAGCTCGCTCGCTTCTTCTTATATTTGCGCATGGGAGAAGCTTGCCGTTCCGCTGTCTGCTCGCGCGGTTTTCTCGTGGCGAGGGGTAGAGGAATGTTTCACGCTTTCACCGTGATGTCCGCGCTCATGTTACGGCGCGTACGAATGTCACTCGAGCTCAGGGACGCCGCCAAACGAACAAACAGAAGATGAGCGCGAACTATCAAGTGTCACAGCTCGACACTTGAAGCACGCTAGTTTCCATTCCACTGAGAGTATCCATTGGCGAGCCTCACTTCGTATAGCATTAGTTCCTTGCTATCGCATTCATTGCTTCGGCCATGCGTCGAAACTGTGACTTTTTATTCCAGCAGCTAGATATATATTTTTTTTCAATATCTACCGTTTCTTGTTTTTCTCTTGCACAGGTTTGAAGCTGTATTAATTTTTACAATGACAACAGCTCATAAAAAGATGTAGCCATGTATCGAAGCCTGTTGTGAAAAGGTTATTTACGAGTGCGGAGATTCTTTCCAAAGCTGGCGACCTTGTACATGCGTGCGTTACTTTTGCACACAGTATTTGTCTGAACGCATCGCTGATAATTAAGATGCGATTTCAGTGCACGTTGAAGAACCCTAGGTGGTCAAAATAGTCTGGAGCCCTTCACTACAGCGTTTCTCATAGGCTGTGTCGCATTGGGACGTTAAACTCCCAAAACCAACTAATGATGACGTTGTTATGTGGTTTTTGAATGGCACATGGACCATGTGTGGCCAAAGAGCGCCGTGACCACTAATGTATTTTTTATTAACGACATCTCTATTTAGTGACGCAGCGAGACAAGTAGGAACAAGTTCCTTGAAGAAAACTGATTTAGTTGTGCATCTAAGCAGTCAACTGAGGATTCGGAGAGGCAGAGCATCTGTGCTAAGTTGTTTATTTGCAACTTTCGCTTAGAGGTTATGATTTGCTTAAACATGAATTTAAGCCTGAGTTAGTTAAGCATAATCTAATTAAACTAGAGCAAAACATGAAGCATAGGTCGCACTTCCATACACATACGCAAAAGCATTAGTCATAAAAAACTTAAGGTAGCACTCTTCCAAATTTCTTGCACATTTGAAGTCGTGATACACTGCGTATAAAGGGTCAAACTATTTGCGTACTAATACCCCTCCTTCTTTTCAAATAAATCAATGGACTAATCATTAGTAGTCTCTAAACTATAAAAAAGCAATCATTTTTAGATTTAAGGAACAGCTGCTTCACTTAGAAGGACCGACAACCGATTTTTCTCGACTTGGTTTTTTACGGCGCAAGAGAACGCTCACCCTTCGTAGTGTTTGTAGCGGCAGCGGTTAATTAAAAAAGCGCGTGGTTATTTTATTAGCAGCATATTCACGGAGTGAATGATGATGAGTGGGCGAAGCTGCGGAGGTTCATCGGTAAACCGTGAATCTTCCGTGAATTCTGCCCAGTACATCATGACCGACGTGAGATCGGGCGCGTTTATACTAAAGGTTCGATGAGTTATGACGACTTGCAGCTCACTTTAATTTTACATGTACGCTGTGAATTTTCATTGTTTAGAAAACCATTGCTTTAGAAAACATCTGGCGTCTTTCGTTAAGCAGCTGGCGTCTTTTCGTTTTGCTTTAGAAACATCTGGCGTTCTTTCGTTTTGCTTTTACAAAACATCTGGCGTCTTTCGTTGGTTTATTTCATCAATCAACGGCGTTTTGAACAAAATTTTTATTGTTTAATCACGCACAGGAGAAATCTCACCAGGCACTACCTTGGAGGTAAACAATGGCTGCTAATGCGAATGAGAGACAGAAGAAGTCGGCTTTTAGCTAACACTTACACTTCTACTTCTACTAACGTTTCCTACTGGAACATGCCAATGGCTGCTAATGGGGAATGAGAGACAGAAGAATTCGGCTTTTAGTTAACGCGCACGCTGCGAATTTTTTATTGTTCAACAACGCACAGGAAAACTCTCCCACCGGCACCACCTTGGAGGTCAAAGCGTAAGACTGGTTACGCACTACGACTACTACGACTACGACTACGAGAGACGAAGGGGTGCCGCCTTAAGGAGCTTCGCCCCTAAAAGTTTTCCAAACGCTCATCGTCGCGTGAGATCTCTTTGCCACTTCGCGAGCTAGGCGCTCGTGGCCTCCGCGATTAGTTCCGGCAACGCGTCGCTGGAGGTAATCTCGGAGGCCGCGAGGCGCTATTCGTACTTTCCAACACGTCGGCAGGGGCCGCTAGGCCCTCAGCTAACTACGCTCATGCTGCCACTCATGAGCATGGAGTCATACGTCAAGCGAAAACGGCGCCACTGTTCTGCTCAGTTGAAAGGAATGCATATTTGTGCGTTTAACGTTAAAAAAGGTTACAATAAGAAGTGTGTTGTATTTCGACTCTAATATAGAGACAGTAGTTGCGTAACTCAGTGAAAGGTAGCGTGATAGCTATATGTGCACGCTCATTTTTTTGCCGCCAGAGGCGCCAAAAGTAGTTTTGAGTGAATAAATAAAAATGTAAGTCTGCGTTTAATAAGAAAAACAGGGTTCGTTTTAGACAATTGAACGGACAATTCTTCCATTAGGGAGGTTATCTCAATTCATGTTCTGAGTGGTTGTCGGTCCCTTTAATCAAATGCCACTAAAGAAACCAGCGCGCACAATGTGGAGCCCGGTCCTATTCAGACAAAGCTTTTGAATTAGAGTCTGATATCAGTATTGACCTCTGAATAACGTTTCCGCAATCATTATGTTTCGTAAACATGAAGTCACTTCTCTAGTGACCAATAATTTGCGTTGAAAGGCAACTAAGGGCCGGTAAGCGGGCGCGGCTACGCAGTGCCAAATGTAGAGGCAGGCGCTGTTAGCGGGCGAAACTAGGCCACGAATGCGAGACATTCGTACACGCCAACACAAGCAAATACGTAGGCATGGTGGGCTTTGTGTTCCTCCTAACAGAACAGCAAAAGATAAGAAGTGAGAGGACGTGACAGTTGGAGGAAACAGAGAATGGGGGTGAGCGCAAACAATCAGACAGGCGTCGTAGCAGCCGAGTAGGCGCGTAGAGGAATAAATGAGAGAGCAGGTCTCATTGTTGTTATCGTCGGCCCCTTGTCCCAGTGGGGCTTCCCGAAAGAATCGCGCTTGTCGTGTTTCCCATGGGCAAGAGAACCGGTGGTCCAGTCTTCCGCTTCCTACAATCCTAGTGTCACGTCACATCAATGTGGCACTGTGCCAACAGCTACCTTCAGAAACGATGCAGCGGCTACCAGTGGACAGCACCAAGCGTTCTTTATGTGGCCGGAATTATAGCCTACGGGCAACTGTTAACGTAAGCACAAATCCAGCACTTTTCTTTTACAAATGGAAGTCGTCTGATACGAACAGGTATTCAAAGGCAAAGCCCGGTAACCACCGAGGAACATTCATCATCTAAACTGCGGCGCTGCTAAGCTCGAAAAGGCGGGTTTGATTCTCGGTCACGGCGGGAAGCGGGGCGAAATACTGAAAGCTATCATGTACTTAAACTGAGATGAACACAAAAATACCTCGTGTGTTCAAAATTAAGGCGGAGTGTCTCACTACGGCATGTCTCATAAATATACTGTGGTTTAGAAACGTAAAATCTCACACTTTCATTTTTCAAGGCCCCGGTTTCCCTTTCCAGCGGACAAACCACTTTAATCAGCGCTTACGTGACAGGTCGTGTATAACACGTGTCAAAGTCGCTTCCCCATGAGAGCATATATATATATATATATATATTGTAAGCACATTTATCGTACTTCATCGTTCTCACTTGTACATAACGATCATCATCGCCATTGGGTTGGTTGGTTGCTGTTCTGAGCCGAGGCAGACATCGCGGAATAAACGCTGCTGCTGGCCCTGCCTGGTGAAGTCTTCCTGCGTCTTTCAGAGTGGTGGAGGTGGGTCAAGATCCCGACGTCCTCCTACGTTCGTGTCCCACCTGGAGCTACGATCCGGTCGCCGCTTGCGCCCGGCCACCCCCACAGCTATGCAGACAACGGAACCAACACCTAGCCCTAACCCTACCGCGCCGATGCCTGCGGCTGCCCTCCCTTCGTCCACTGTCACCAGTCCTCAGCGCGAACCACCCGTATTCGCTGGTCTCCGCGGTGACGACGTCGAGGACTGGCTCGACCTTTACAACCATGTGGGTTCAGCCAATCGGTGGACCGAAGCGGAGAAATTGAGCTATCTCCCATTCTACCTGACCGGCGTTGCCAAAACGTGGTATTTCAACCACGAAACTGACTTCGTCGATTGGTTGACCTTTGCCACCAAGCTGCGACAAATCTTCGGATGCTCGTCAGGTCGTTCCGAAACCGCCAAACAGAAGCTGGCTACGCGGGTTCAACTTGCACACGAGACATACACTTCATATATCGAGGATGTTTTGGCCCTCTGTAGCCGTGCGAACAGCGATATGACGGAAGCCGAGCGCGTTCGCCACATCCTTAAAGGAATTGGCACGATTGCGTTCAACGCCTTGGCTGTTAACAATCCAACTACGGTTGAAAACATCATTTCCACATGCCAACGCCTTGACCAACTGCAGTCCCTCCGCCTTCAACAAGACAGCGATCCTCGCCTTATGCCTCCCTCTGATTTGAAAGCTCTTATCCGCGCCATCATCCGTGAAGAACTTCGAGACCTGGAACAGCAGCGGTCCACTGCCGTCTCAACTCCACCCGCACCGTTCGACCTGCGGAATCTTGTGAAGCAGGAGTTGGCGGCCATGACAACACCGACAGCGCCGGTCGCTCCATCAGCACGCCCGCTGCCCACATACGCTGATGTGGCCTCCCTGACGACACCGACAGCATCAGTTGCTCAAACACTGATGCCCACATATGCCGATATAGCTGCAATTCCGCCTGCTGCGGTCACGTCTGGGCCTGCTGACATTACTTATGGCCATTTGGCTTCTGTGCGAGGTGCGGTACCTGCTCCACCCTCGTCTCCTCAGTGGCGTCCGTCCCGTCCTGTTTGTTTTTACTGCGGTATCCGAGGCCACATATCTCGTTACTGCCGTCGCCGCCAGCAGGATGAACGACGAGGCTATGCTGAGTTCGAGCGGGACCGGTTTCGAAGACCCGATCATTATGGTCCAGACTCCTACCCATTCACGCAGTACCGGGCTCCGTCTCCTCCAGCGTCCCCGCGTCAACATCAGGACTACCGCTCCTCCAGACGACGCTCTCCATCACCCTACCGCCGCTCGGCATCGCCGCTTCGGCCCCTCTCCCGCACTCTTGAACAACATTCGGAAAACTAAGGATTGCAGTTTTTGGAGGGAAAACTGCGTCCCGTCGATCATCAAAAATGCCTCCCGTTTCCCCGGCTAACCTGTTGTCAGTGACTATTGAAGGTTTTCCTGTGCAAGCGCTTGTTGATACCGGTGCCGCTACTTCTGTTATACGTAGTGACTTGTGCTCGCGGCTCCGTAAAGTCAGAACACCTTATGTGGGACCTGTGTTGCGTGGCGCAAATAACGTACTCATCCAACCTGATGGACAGTGTACGGCTCGCGTTTTCATCGACGGCATACGTCACCACATCGAGATGATTGTGCTACGCACGTGCGTTCATGAACTCATCCTGGGTTGGGACTTCCTACATTCTGCTTCCGCTGTCATATCATGTAAAGAACACGTCGTTCACATCACGGATACATCGGATGCATCTATGTCAGCCCCGCCTTCATTGATCTTCAACTTGGCTGTCGCTGAAGACTGTGTTTTGCGCCCTGGTCATGAACACGTGGTAGCTGTTGCATCTAGCCAAGTAGCCGATGGTGACGCCCTAGTTGCCCCTGCTCCTCGCTGCACCTCTCGTGGAATTCTCGTCGCCCCCTGTCTCCTCCGGTTGTCTCATGGCCGCGCGCTTCTGCCCATTTGCAACACAACTGCAGAATCTACGATGTTGCCCAAGGGGATGACTGTAGCGACGATAGACGCATCTCCACTGACCTCCATTGCAGCACTTTGCCCGTCTTCATCGTCAGTACCCACGTCAGGTGCGAGTTCTTCCCCTTTCCGAGCAGTAATCGGCTCCGATCTAACCTCTGCACAATCCACAGCGTTATTGGCGCTTTTAGCTAAGCATAAGGCCTGCTTCGATAGCTGTGCCACGACACTGAGTCAGACTCCCGTGGCCGTACACCGCATTGAAACGGATGGTTCTGGTGTTATACGCCGTCGGCCTTATCGTGTCTCACAATCGGAAAGAAAAGTCATTGAAGAACAAGTTGATGATATGCTATCACGCAAGATAATACGGCCATCTTCCAGTTCCTGGGCTTCTCCGGTCGTCTTAGTGAAGAAAAAAGATGGCTCCGTTCGTTTCTGCGTTGATTATCGAGCGCTGAATAAGATCACGCGTAAGGATGTATATCCTATGCCTCGAATAGATGACGCCTTGGACACACTACAAGGAGCGCAGTATTTTTCCAGCCTTGACCTACGATCGGGGTATTGGCAAATCCCTATGAATGAGGCTGACAAAGAGAAAACCGCCTTTGCTACGCCGGATGGGCTCTACGAATTTAACGTAATGCCATTTGGCCTGTGCAACGCTCCGGCAACATTTGAGCGCATGATAGATACTGTTCTTCGTGGCCTAAAATGGAAGACCTGCCTCTGTTATTTAGATGATATTGTTGTGTTTTCATCTACCTTTGCCCAACACCTTCAACGATTAGACGAGGTACTCCAGTGCCTTTCAAACGCTGGCCTACAGATAAATACCAAAAAGTGCATGTTTGCCAGCAAAAGTATAAAAGTCCTCGGTCACGTCGTTTCCAAAGACGGTGTCCGGCCAGATCCCGACAAGATAGCCGCTGTATTGCAGTTTCCTCGGCCTTCCACCCAAAAGACGTTGCGCAGTTTTCTTGGCCTGGTGTCATACTTTCGCCGCTTTATACGCAACTTCGCGACTATAGCGGCTCCCCTAAATAAGCTATTAGTCGCTGGTGCTCCTTTCGCTTGGTCCGACGACTGCGAGATCGCATTTGAAGTCCTTAAAGAACGCCTGACTTCCGGACCAGTGCTTCGCCACTTTGACGAGAGCGCGCCTACTGTCCTCCACACCGACGCAAGTGCTCAAGGTATTTGAGCAGTACTTTTGCAGCGTGATGCCGCCTCTAAAGAGCAGGTTGTGGCATACGCCAGCCGGACTCGGTCGACAGCGGAGAGAAACTACACGATCACGGAGCAGGAATGCCTGGCTATTGTCTGGTCGATACAAAAATTCCACCCGTACCTCTACGGTCGGCACTTCACTATCGTCACAGACCATCACGCACTGTGTTGGTTGTCCTCGATGAAGAATATGTCAGGACGTCTAGGGCGCTGGGTCCTGCGCTTGCAAGAGTATGACTTTACCATCACATATAAGTCTGGCAAATGTCATCATGATGCCGACGCGCTGTCCCGATGCCCACTTTCACTATCTCTTCACAATACGTCCTCCGCATCGCCTCCTCAGAGCTCCGACATCCCGCCTGCCTCACGACACCTGTCGATCACCTCACTGGACCAAATTCAACCTTTTTCGCAAGCCGGTTTCCGTTCACTTCAGCGGGCCGACACCTACTGTCGAACTTTCCTTGACTACCTTCGCGGCATCACTAAACCACCTAACAGCCGCTTGAGACGCCAGCTTAGACAATTCCGCCTCGACGACGGTGTGCTCGAACGCTATATTTATCATCCCACGGGTAACAAGTGGGTGCCGGTCCTTCCCCGCTGCCTTCGTCTTCGCGTTTTAGAAGCATTTCACGATGACATTGCTGCTGGTCATCTAGGTTTTCGCAAGACCTACGACCGCATCAGGACCCGCTGTTTCTGGCCCGGCTTGTCCACGTCGGTAGCCAAATACGTGGGCTCGTGCGCGTCATGTCAGCACCGTAAGCGGTCCACGTCCCCACCCGCCGGTTTCCTGCAGCCTCTTCCCTGTCCGACAACAACTTTTGAATTTGTCGGAATTGACTTGTATGGTCCCTTGCCGTTGACGTCTAACGGTCACCGTTGGATCGTCACTGCAGTCGATCATTTGACAAGATACGCCGAGACTGCGTCTCTTCGGTCCGGTACTGTTACAGCAGTCGCCGACTTTTTCTTGCAGTCCATCGTCTTGCGCCATGGAGCTCCTCGCGTTCTTCTGAGTGACCGGGGCAAAGCCTTCATTTCGCACGTCCTCGAGGAAGTCCTACGGGCCTGTAGAACGACGCATAAAACCACTTCTACGTACCACCCACAGACGAACGGTCTTACTGAGCGCTTTCACCGAACGCTCTCTGACATGATCTCCATGTACCTACGTCCGGATCACAAAAACTGCCACAATATTTTGCCATTTGTCACCTTCGCATATAATACCGCGACACAAAGATCTACCGGCTACAGCCCTTTCTTCCTTGTGTATGGACGATCTGCATCATCAGTCTTCGACACGGCATTCTTCTTTGGTCCAGCTCCGTCCAGTACTCCTCTACCAGAAAAGTTCGCAGCTCGAGTCGCGCAATGCCGTGAAATTGCTCGGCGCAACACGGAAGCCACTCAAGAAGAACGAAAACGTCGCTGCGATAGCAAAAGACGCGACGTGACATTTCATTCCGGAGATAAGGTCTTACTATGGACCCCGACTCGAGCGTCAGGGCTCTGCGAGAAATTTCTTCACCGGTACGTTGGCCCATACACCGTTCTACGACGAACTTCCCCAGTGAACTATCTCGTCACCCCGCTTCAGTCCGTCACTGACCACCGTCGTCGCAGCACAGAAATTGTTCACGTGTCACGCATGAAGCCTTTCATTACTCGTTCAGCTGATCTTTGAGTTGCGGCCAGGCTGGCCGCTTCGAAGAGGGGGGGAAATTAGTGTAAGCACATTTATCGTACTTCATCGTTCTCACTTGTACATAACCATCATCATCGCCATTGGGTTGGTTGGTTGCTGTTCTAAGCTGAGGCAGACATCGCGGAATAAACGCTGCTGCTGGCCCTGCCTGGTGAAGTCTTCCTGCGTCTTTCAATATATATATATATATATATATATATATATATATATATATATATATATATATATATATATATATATATATATATATATATATATATATAAGATCTAGGCGATTTATAACGTTCAACAACCCCGCATTATTTCCTTCCGTATAGGCCTGTAGTTAGCTGTTAATGATTGGTCGAAATTTTGTGGGTCATGCTGACAGCACCTGCTCGTAAAACGACTGAACAAATGACGCGTAAGTGATCCACCGCGTAATTACCACGTACGCATGCCTGCGTAAAAATAATAATAATGGACTATTTTCAATACGCTGCATTGTTTGTCATTGGTTCTTCGCTATTCGTCAAAAATTTTCAATGCGCCATAAAGTCGCCTCTTTGTTACGCGACGTCACAAGCCTGAGAGAACTCGCGGCGTTAAAATGAAGTGTGCACAATAAGCGGCACATTACTGTGCTGATCAATAACTCTTTTTTTTTTCTGAATAGTCAGACAGTGTCTCTTTCTGAGTGTAATTTAAGAAGACTACCCGCCAATCACATTGGCAGCGGCTGCTTATAGCAACGGGCTAGATGGATTCATATGTGTATAATAGATACGTTCTGTTGTAGTATAACGATGTTGAGCTGCTCTTGCGCGTGTACAACTCTCTGTGAACTCATCATTGCTGACAAACAGGTAGAGGGAGAAATAAACATTATTAGGAGCAGACACGATCTTTTGCAGGTAGGCCAGTTTCTTTGTCCAGAAAACCGTGGACACTGATCATCTCCTTTGTGAGATAGATCAAGTAACGGGGCAAACTCGAAAGCCGGCCTTCTCAATGTGCTCGAGTCCACTGCCTTGTTACAAGCCGCCACGATCGCTGCAGGCTACCATATGCTAAGCCAAGTGAAACAGGCTAATCGGACGCTAAAGTGGGAATCTATTTTAGCTGTCCTGGCTAGGCACGACCAGAATACTGGACACTTCTGCACACTCATCAACTCACAGCAGCTTGAATATAGAGCAGTGGCGATGCTATTCGTTTTCAAACGAAGAAACTGAATCTCCTGAAAAGGGAGAGCGTTTAATCGGGCTATAAAACGTTTACTGGTTCCCGCCCATATTTGCGTCGCGGATTACATAAATTTCAGGCCAGGCAGAACAAAATAAAAGGATGAGAGATTGTTATAATGTTACAGAGACTATGCTGAGCGATAGCCTCTTCTGCAATGCTCGGGAGCAAGACGCACAAGCGTGGAATAGGTAGCCCGCACCGCAGGTAGCCTACAATGCGTGGTTATAACATGTGCACACGGAGGACAGTCGTCAGAGCAGAATCGTAGGACAAATTTTATTACAAAATTACGTTATTGCTGCGTTCAAGTAAAACTTTGCCTCACTTGTTAGTTTCCCTGCAGCCGACAATAACCACTGTCGATAGTGGGGGGCTCCGCCCCCCCCCCCCCCCCCCCAACATTTCTCATTGGGGGGGCTAGCGCCCCCTTGCCCCCCCCCCCCCGGTAGATAGGCCTATGCTGATCAAGGAACGGAAAGACGCAAGGACAGGCAGGTTTTCTTACAGATATGTCGAATATGACAACTGAGGGAAAAGCAGATGAAACAGCACTACTTGTATTTCTCAAGCGGTAAGACTGGACAGCGCCTCCTGTATTTTTCAGTGCCTGGGCGAACGCTCTCCTCAGGCCGTCGAGCGCGCGCTCCGCCGCCGCTCGCCGCTGCCGCGTGGCGGCGCTGTGCAAGTAGACTACGTAGAGTGCCTCGATGCGCGCGCCCCCGCTTAGAGTGGTGTCAGCTTTTGAAAGGGCGGGTGCCGCCTCCTCGGCCTTGGCGACAGCGTGGCCGCCATTTTGAATCCCCCGCCCGGTCCCTTGTGCGTGGCGCGCGGGCTGTTTTTAGGTCGGCGCTCGTTTCTCTCCAGTTTTATGCGCTCGCTACCGTCACCATGGCCGGATGTTGCGTGCCGCAGTTCACCAATCATTCCAGAAACGCCGGGAGCTGTATCGTTTTAGAAGATACGAGGTTTCTTTGGACAGTAAAAATCAAACGTGACAAGCGGCATCCGATCCGGCCGGTATTTCGAATGCGCATGCAAGGATAACTTCTGCCGGTGTTAACCTTGCATAATAAATGGACACACTGATATCAGCTGCATGCTTAAAATGCTTTGGTTCACGTGTGCATGAATCCTGCACTTTTCTTCGCAAACATTCTTTACTGCACTTGGTTGGTCCTGTATCTGCCTTTGATTTTTGCGTTCGCTATTTTCGTGATTTGAAATGTATGATGGAATATATTACGCGTGTTTGTCTGCAGATCAAATCCTTCGATTTTCCTAATAATTATTTGTGAGAATTTACGTCCCAAGAATCCGACATGATTATGAGAGCCGCCGTATATAGTGGAAGGCTCCCGAAATTTTGACCATCTGTTGTTCTTTAACGTACACCTAAATCTAAGTACGCGGGACTCTTTCATTTCACCTCCATCGAAATGGGGCTGCTGCAGCCGGGATTCGATCCCGCAACCTTCAGGTCACCAGTCAAGCACCATAACTAAAACCACGGCGGGTTCTTGTTTTTTATATTCCTTTCCGTGTTTCAAGTACGCCTCCTGTGCTGGTCTGATGCCCATGTATGTATGTGTGCAGTTTAATGTTTTTTATCCTTCCCTGTTTCTGTGTTTCAAGGTTACATTTTCGTCCTCTCTTAAATAATTACGCAGTTCCTGTTTTTTTAATCATTTACAATCACTGTGAATTAACTAGTGGCAGTTGTGTTTTATTGTGTAATTTGCGTTTTATTTGTGCAATTGCTTCTGTCAGCGCACCATTGATGCGCACAAATAAATGACCTGTACACTGGATATTAACACACGCACACACACACACGCACACGCACACGCACACACACACACACACACGCACACGCACACACACACACACACACACATTCAGTATTTTATTTCTTTGAGCAAGCATAATTTATTTATTTATTAATAATGTAAGCCCTGAAGGCTCATACAGGAATGCGCATACAAACAGTTCTCGCGAAGCGTCTATACAAAGAAGACGCATGAAAACAACAAGAAGACGGGGAAGCATTGTGTACAGTAGACACGCTATGTCAGTAAAAAAATACAAGAAACAAAGTCAAGTTGTACAATGAGTACATCATGAAAAACCAGGTTATGAAATAAAAACTCACAGGGTCCCTTATGCGTTCGCTTAAGACAGCTCGAAAGCGAAAGCCATCTTCTTCTTAGTTTTTCGCGCACTTAGCGCGATTTTGCATTGCCTCCAAGATCGGAGGCACCTAACCTGGTCTTGCACTGCCTCCGTGATCTGCCCACTTTTGACCAAGCTACGGTGTCATGTGATAACGGCATCATATGACGTCACGCCAAAATTTCTGAAGCCATTATGACGTCATATGATGACGTCATCACGTGACGATGACTTTTTGCATCCCTCGTCACCCGACGTCGTGGTACGCTGACGCCATAACGCGGGAGGCCGACGGTCAAATTTCGCGTTCGATGAGGCATTTAAGTCTTTCGCTTTAAGAAATACGTCCGCCACGGTGGTATAGTGGTGACGGAGCTCGGCTGCTGACCCGAAAGTCACGGGTTCGATCCCGGCCGCGGCGGTCGCATTTAGGTGGAGGCGAAATGCTAGAGGCCCGTGTACTGTGCGATGTCAGTGCAGGTTAAAGAACACCAGATGGTCAAAATTTATGGAGCCCTCCACTACGACGTGCCTCATAATCATATCATGGTTCTGGCAAGTAAAACCCCAGATTTTATTATTAAACGACACCCTGAATCTGCCGCACGAAGTGTAAAACAGTATTGGAAACATTCAATAAAATGTGCATGCAATTGGGCATGCGAGAAAACCTGCAGATACAGAAAAAGAAACTGCAGATACAAAAAGAAGGAAAAACGCACTGATACTGCGCGCATGCAAAGTTTTACGGCATACTACTCAACAAGGTTTTCATCGTTTTGATAAGAACTCAAGGTGCAACTCGAGTGCCGACACAGTAGCGGCTACAGATTGTGAGCAAGAAATGTCAGCAATAATAATGATAAAGAAGCTTTCGTTTCATTTTAGCAGGATATTCGCACCATACTGCCTCTCGGCCCTTTATTCTGTGTACAATATGTATGATGCCATTTATAATAAACGAGTAAATTGTTTGCTAACTTAGCAAAGTGAGCCACCTTAATCGCGCTTAGGTAGCTTCGCAACACTAAATTGTGTGTGTTCAGATACATATGCTGCTGCTGCTGACATGTATACAAATACTTTAAACGATTATTTGTGTATATGGAATGCAGAGCTTACGAGAAAATTAAGTAAGGCTTTAGACTTTGTCGTTTCCGGCGTAATTAAGGAAGCGGATTCGTTTTCAACATAACAGAGTCCACGTCTACCTCTAGCGCATAACACATGCACAGGCCGTCAGCTTACATGAATTACATGCTTCCTTAATAAACATTTAGGCGACAACAGCAATAAAAGCTGCTCCAGCTTCAAAAAAGAAAAGAAAAAGAGAAAGCTCACTAGCGTGCACTTATTTCCGGACGTATCCGCGCACCGGATACGTCCAATGGCGGATTCGCAATGGCGGCCGTCGTAGCAGACGACGCGCCTGTCCTCACCCTCAGCGGAGCGCGCGGGCATCAAGGCTTCTTGTAACTTTCTGTCCTGTCTAAGCGCGCTGTTTCATGTTCAAGATGCACCCTAAGACTACGCAAAGCTGGCGCTGAACGGCCGCGTGTATTACGAAGCTCCCGAATGCGTGTTTACATTCGAGTTTAATTGAATTTGCACTTCTCACAGGCTTTCCCGGGTACGTATGCCGCATGCAGTCTGTGTGGCCGTGATGCCGGTGCGAAAATTGTATTCGAATTTGACTGTATTCGTGCTTTATTTTATATTTCAGGATTTTGCAACCACGTGCTCCGCATGCCTCGGTATGTCGTATTGTTGCGAACCATTGTGCAAATCGAGCGGAAAGAAAAGCACTGGTGCGCTTTCGTTCCATGAAATACCAGCTGCCGCTGGTGTACGGGAGCGGTGGCTTGCAGCGATTAGGCAGGATAATTGGCCGCTTAATACAACTTCGAACTACACAAGAGTATGTTGCCGCCATTTTCAACCAGAGGACTTCATAGAAGAAAAAAGACGGCGGCTCATGAAGGATGCAGTACCATCAGTCTTTGCAGACTGCCCCTCACATTTGCAGCCCAAGGTAACGACTGGACGAAGCATGGCAAGTATCACTAAACGTGACCGCGCTGTGACCGAACAGTCAACATGCACCAGTAGCAACGCTGCCTCGCGACCGCCGCCATGTGCAACGCTGACATCAGGGGCGTAGCTAGAAATTTTTTTCGGGGGGGGGGGGGGGTTCAACCATACTTTGTCTGTTCGTGCGTGCGTTTGTATGTGTGCATGCCTATATACGCAAGCAAAACTGAAAAATTTCGAGGTGGGGGGTTGAACCCCCAACCCCCCCCCCCCCCCTTGGCTACGCCCCTGGCTGACATTAGGTCTCGAAGCTAAGGAATCGGAGCCAATGGACACTACAAGTGCTGCCGGTGAAACAACGGACAATTATTCTGTACATTGTCACAGCTCAAGTTAAAAGTCAACACTACGACTTTAGACTTGAACACCGTCTGTTCACAAACATCGGGCAGTGTTGCAAGAAGCGCTTGGATAAAGGAGCTGTTTTTGTTTGTTTTTCGTACTATCACGATAAAACTGCTTTAAGATCTGAAATGATGGAATCACTCGACATACTTCCTCATTTTTTTGGCACCAGCTGTTGCTTCCTCTCAGTAGCAATAAATGTACTTGTCAAAAGATTTACGCAGGGAACGTGAGATCACGGACCTCCTTGGAAGTAGTCTAGCGACATTTCGTGCTAGTTAGCACATGCACTCAAGGCTTGCGTGTAGTATGCTACACCAGTAGACGTTAGCATGCATCGGGGCTCTTGAAGCGCCGAAGCTTTCAGTATCAGCTACTGGCAAACACTGCTTTCAAAACTCGACTCTCAGACACTGAAAAACCGACTTGCAGACAAGCGAACATAATGGTGAAAGAACAATTTTCCGCGCATCACTTGCCCGCGCTGATGTCGGCTCAGCAGACGACGCGCGAGCGGCTAGATCAACAACAGCCGCAAAAGACACATGCCTTCAAAAAAATTCTTGTTGCCAAGAGCGACAAGTGCTTCACCATTTCTGTTTACAAACGTTTTCATTACACTTCAAACAGCGCGAATACAGCCGAAAACTCAACACTGTACTACCTGCGAACCTGCGTGTCTGTGAGCGACGGTGCGACAGCAGCTCTACTTCGATGGCGGCGCGTGGCGGCTAAAAGGCGCACTAACACCGACGGCCGCTTCCCATTGCTCTCCGCTCCTTCGCCCAGGCACAGAAAAATAGAGGAGGCGCTGGACTGGAGTATTCGATGACGGGTTAAAGCGAAGCAGTCATAGACAGGGTGGCGGAACGAAATGTTTTTCGTTTCGGTTTTAGTTTCGTTCCACCGCAAAAAGTTCCGTTCCGTTTCTGTTCCGAAACGAAAAAGAAAACGTTCCGTAACGGTTCGTAACGTTTTTTTTTTATGCAATAATTCGAAGTTAAGGTAATCATAAAAAACATTGGACTTCGTTACTTGCCCTCCTCTTAAGAAAGTGGGACAGAGGTAAAACACGTTCTTCCCATGTTCTTCAGAGGTGCGGAAGTAAGTGTACCACGAATGTCTACCAACTAGCACAAACCACTATACCCGTCAAAGTCAGAGTATTTATTTTCTCAAAAGTCAATTACGATTTTTTTTTGCGGGCTCAATGCTTTGCGTCAAGAGAGTGAGCACGATCTCAGAAGCAGCACGTCATTGAGTGTACTCTCTGATGTGCGAGACTTCTGTTCTGATGAAAAATCGCCAGGCTGGCGCGGAACACGCAGCACAGTCACAGCGAAAGCTGGATGAGTGGCCTTTTTAGATCCCGTTGGACAGGGGCGTAACCAGAATATTTTTTCAGTGGGGGGGGGGGCACCTTCTTGATCTGAAGTGGGGGTCGGGCAGGCAGATGTGATCGCGTGTCATTTTGAGCTCTGTATGCCATGGCAAAAAAAAAATTCGGGGGGGGGGGGGGGGGGGGGCACGAGCCCGGTGTGCCTCCCCTGGCTACGCCCCTGCCGTTGTAGACTCTCTTGGGGCAACTAATACAAGTACGTATGCAAGGTACCCACTATGCCATAAATCATCGTAATTTTTCTTAATTAGCGAAGCATTATGTGCACTTTGTGCTGTGACTGATAACGATGAAGACTTATGACAGACCTTTGTAACGGGTTGGAAGCATACAACGATCGACACGTTGCGCAGTTCGCATCGTGTGACGCCAGGTTGTTATTTTACTCTTCTGCCACGCTATATAACATATGTTAACACGATTCCTTGCCCGACATATGACGCCTGTACAGAGTATTTTTGCGAAGGAGTTACAAGCACCAGCGGGGCACTGTGGTGGAATACTCGACTGCCGGGCAGAGGACGCGGGTTAATCCAATCCTAGAAATTTGCTTCTCATTTCAATTTTTCTTGTTTCGCGCGAAAGCGGTTACGGACACCGGCGGCGGCGGACAACTATGGCGCCAAAATCGCCTGTTGCGATGTCATAACAGCTTTCGCTGTAACAAACTTCAGCGCCGACCATGCCCTCTCCACGCTGGCCGGCGTGACAGGTGCGCAAAAGTCCACTTGCGTTAATATAAACATCTCTGGTTGCCATTGTTTTCGTTTTTCGCACAATTTGAACATTGCTTTGGAATTCCTGCCGGAGGTACGCGCGAATACTGTACCCAGAGATATGCATAATTGCTCCTCAGAAGTTCCGGATTGCCAATGACCTCAGTTGCTCCGGATTGCCAAATTTTCTAGTGAACCGAAAAACGATTGAAAAAAATTTCGGTTTCACTCCGGAACGAAATAATGTATAATGTTTCGGTTACGTTTTCGTCCCGGTCAAAAATATCGTTTTTTTCGTTTTTCGTTTTTGGTTTTCGTTCCGTTCCGACACCTTGGTTATAGATGGCATGATACAATGTGAAAGCAAGGGCGTTCATGTGCAGTAAATGAAGCTCAGTGCGCAACCAACTTAATCTTATTTATCGCAGTACACAACGCGTGGCTGCGCAGCGTCATAGTTTGTTGTTTGATTTCTTTTGAGTTTACTTTGTTCGCTCCTTTTCTTCAAGTTGGCACGCTCGAGCAACTTCCCTCGGTGTGCTACCACTGCGGTCGCCTGATTTGAATATAAAATGGAATACCGCGTTTTCAAAAATTAAAACGTGCCACGGAGCTCGACGTTTTAAAATGTAGAAATGTACTGCTCAGAAAGTATTAAAATTAATAAGGATGCGTTACCGCTGGATAACCAGAGTGCTAGGGTGAATAGTAGGTAGGAACAAGAAATCAGTTACAAGGAAAGAAAATGTCTGTAACGGGCTATTTCCATTTCGCTGCTCAACTGAGACATGCGGCGTTTAGTAATTAAAGCAAGATAGTGGGATGGAACAGACAGAGAAACCGAACTAACCCTTTCGTAAGTGTACGCGTAGTCACTAGACGTTGCTTGAGCCTCTTTCGCCATTGTAGCTACTGTAAGCGCCCGAGTTTTCTTCTTCGTTGCTTGTTCGTTCAAGGATCTCCTTTTCCAGTGCTGTTGTGATTCGGCGGCAGCCATCCCTTCCAGCTTTGATGACCGAGA
The DNA here is from genome assembly GCF_013339695.2 of Rhipicephalus sanguineus. Classification (NCBI taxonomy): domain Eukaryota; kingdom Metazoa; phylum Arthropoda; class Arachnida; order Ixodida; family Ixodidae; genus Rhipicephalus; species Rhipicephalus sanguineus. Next base: position 61,725,834 of record NC_051180.1, on the reverse strand, counting down.
TGCCTTGCACACGAAACAGCGACATGCACTGACGCCCACGAAGCTTCCAGCAAAAGTTATACGCTAAGAGCATGCTATCGACCGCTCGCGAGATGAATAAAACAGTTTTGGCTTTCTCTAGGATTCAATGTCTTAACATCCGTTTTGCAGTGCGCTTTTACATTCACCAGAGAAGATACGAATAGAGGTCCTTAGAGGTATAATACATTTCATCGCGTTGTGAAAGCAGTCCCTTCACCGCTTCAGGACAGTGTAGCTTCTTATGCGGCAATACGCTTACGCACAAGCGATTCTTTAAGCACGTTGCGCGTTTATTTTCTTCCTTCTTCGTGAACCACTTGTCCCCTGTGACCATCATGCAAAGACATCTGATCCGATTTGTCCCTCATCCCGTTTCTTTCTCGTGAGTAAGAAATTCGAACGCTGGACCAAAATAAAGTTTGCGCATCATCATCGTCGAGTAACTGAATACCACGTCAAAGATTATTGCTTCACCCAATATTGACCAATTCATGCACGTCGAAGCTTACGCCAACATTCTAGCGTGGAGTATTAAATGCGAAGCATTTCTTTTCTATCTATCTATCTATCTATCTATCTATCTATCTATCTATCTATCTATCTATCTATCTATCTATCTATCTATCTATCTATCTATCTATCTATCTGTCTATCTATCTATCTATCTATCTATCTATCTATCTATCTATCTATCTATCTATCTAGACATGAATAACGTGAAAATCCTGTCGCGTACGTGGTCAAACCCTTTCCTCCAGACACATGTGGCACATACCCGTTTACCGCGGTCCGCAGTGTACGGGTATGCGCCACAGGTGATTGAGTTTACATCTACCCACATGGTGACGTATCACGAAATTACGCAGTATTATCGATTGGCCAGACTTCAGTATCCCCCAGGGAACGAATCACTAACCAAACGACAGGAGCTTCTGTGGAGGCAACTCCAGACGTGCTCGTTTCCGACGCCAATTCTCTACTGATGTATTTCTCCTACTATATTTACACCTGAGTGCAAGCTGTGCCGGGCCCCCCGGGCCGACCTTTTTCACATGCTTTGGGGCTGTCCCAGTAAACCTGTGCATCGTGGCCCACAGGGCTTGCAAATTACCACTACGCCGCAGTGGGAGGCCACACTGCTCAGCTCCGACCCTGCCGTGCAGGTCTGGATCACGGGGCGGGCAGAAGCAGCCGCCAACGAGCAGGGGCTCCTGGCCGACTAGCCGTCGTTGCCTCCCACAACCGAGGAAACCATTGGTTTTCATTAAAAAGGTTTTGTTCTCTCTACCCAGAAACGGCGAGAACAGACATTGGTAATTTAAATGCGAGAGTGTTAAGAAAAACTTTGCAGTGGTTTAGCTCGCCTATGCCAGAATATACGTAGCGTTAGCAAAGGTTCAGCTTAATATTCGTAGCTTTCCAGATTGTCTAGGATTATTAGCCTTCTTCTGTTCATTCTTCGTACGCTGAACCGCTAATTGCCAGGCAACTACTTCGGGATCCGATGAGATAAGCTTCTCGGCTCTTCTGCGCCGTCGAGCAGCATTTGCGCTCTCCTTCTCCATGGCGTTACCCACCTGCAAACGCCAGTCAGAGGCGTTATCAAGCGGCCCCAGCGCAGTGTCGGCCGGCGACTGCACAGTGAAGGCGAACAGCTGTGCGCGCGCCGGCGCCACTGTGTTTATGTGTTTATAGCTACGACGTCACTCCTCTCGAATGCCGCGCATACCAGCAGCGGCGAGCCGCACACGGCGGTGTCGTAGAGCGCGTGATATACCAGCTCCGGTGACCCAGCTGTGTGACATCCGCGCATGCGCAGCACGGCTCATGACCCTCCACGCGAAGTCGGCTCCGGCTAGGCAAGAGTAGCTAACGCTACGAAACCAACATCGACAGTGTTGACCCGACGAATAGAAAGAATAAGAATTAGTACCCCAGCAGGAATCGAACCCAAGCATTCTGCGTGACAATCACGTATTCAACCACAGAGCAGCGCCAGGTCTACGAACAGGCTTGGAAAAACAGCCTATGCAGGCGTAATGGCGGTGAACGTCAATTGTGGTTGTGGTGCTGGCTGCCTAATTTTACAAGAAGGCAATAAACACTATATGTACTCCTACGATACAGGCGTCATATCAGATTAACGTCTGTTGTTACAATGTTGGCTCCGCTTTTATACCAGTCTGATAAACATTACATTTGTATTCCTATGATTCAGCAAGCTATATTGTAGCATTGTTCGACCCCAGAGGAATACAATGACGAACGTTACGTATGATATTCACACGATTGCACCATAAAGTGCACTTAGTTTCGATAATATACTGACTTATGTACTCCAACGTGAGGGCTGACGTTACGTCGCACTATAAGTTACCTTTTCAACGCCAGTGTTGTCGACGTGCCTGGTAAGCCCACGATGTGCACACAGCTACTGCACTTACGAAAACACGTCGATCGAGCGCGTAACTCTTGGCTCAAAGCCATAAAATACAGCATAGAAGTACTCGCTGACTGCTTCGCATGAAACCGATTCCCACAACTCATGGGATCTGCCGAATTTTTATTTCATGACGAGTTCTACAGTGACTTATTCAGGGCTTAGAACGTTTAATAAGTACTGCTATGCGCCCCATGACATAGGGCTGTTCTTCAAATTATTGTTGTTGTTGTTTTTTTCAAGATGCCCTTCCTCTATTATTATTTTTTTCATCTTTTTGTGGTATTTCTTTTTATGACCACATTTGACTAAGCCAATTCAAAGTTAAAGCGTCCTTGATGGTGCCACAGTTACTTGTTTTCCCACGCAGCTACGCAGTTATACAGTTTATACATAGTTACGCGTATAAAAGATAAATATTAGCCTTCTCATATGACATGTCTTCCGTAGAATATAGCCCTGCAGAATGTTAACGCTATTGAACTGACAATTACATTTATCAAAGCGAGCAATATAGAAGGAAGGAACGCATACGGACATTACACAATAACGTTACTGATAACGTTTCTGCTATAAATGCTCACTTAACCCGTGCTCTTGCTTAAAGTTGTCCTGCATTTCTCAAAAACGGCGTAAAGTTCACACTGTGGGCGTAAGCTAGCTTTCACAGAGCGCGAAACAACAACGCAGTCATTCGCATTTCACCGCACTGTTCATTGATGAAAACAACCTCTATCGTTGTCATATTTTCTTTATTACCCGCATGCAGTTTTGTCGCGCCTCGAACTGGTCAAACTTCTGAAATATTCCTATCCGGTCAGTATCATTAAGCAGACCTTTTCAATGTGTCTGAAGTTTCCGTGAAGTTTCCGTGAAGTTTTTTCGGACGTGAAGTGTCCTCGTTAAGCGTGACGGCACAAGCAGCTGGAAGCAAGCATTCCGAGTGGACTAGCTCTGTTATTTCTTAAGTTTCAGCGCAAGGAGACACAAACACGAGCAAGAAGGGACGAGGACACGGCGCTACTAACAACTGACGTTGTTAGTAGTCAGTTATTAGTAGCGCCGTGTCCTCGTCCCTTCTTGCTCGTGTTTGTGTCTCCTTGCGCTGAAACTTAAGAAATGCAGTACCAACTAGCCAACCAGTCGGTTTTAATGTAGCTCTGTTAGTTACGCAGTTATAACACGATAGGCGATTTAAACGGCGCCTTCTACCTCACATTCCAAAACGTAGGTTTACGTACGTCAGGTTACATTAACGACAGTAAAGTAAGACCTAAAGCATCCGGTTGCATTTGGAAGCGTTTGCGCGACACCCCCCTTACAACTTTACGTGAGGCCTGTGTACATCTGCACACGTTGCGCCCACGGTTCAAACATGCGAGGCAAGATGGCTGCTTGCATTCGCTGTGGTTCCAGACCTTAGACGACTTAAATATGTAACGCCTGCAAGGCTCACGAGCCAACGTGGCGATGTGGTACCAGTTAGCTTTCCAGCCGTTGTCTTGAATATTTCATAGCGTCCTGCGCCAACCAATGATTCAACAAAAATTTACAACTATACAGTGCGCAACGGCGGCACGTGGCCACATATATTGTACATTTCCCATTACGCATTTGTTGACCTTCGCTGTAATTCACTAGTGGAACTGATTTGAATGGTAACAATGGGAACACACAGGTTGCTTCCGAACAAGCTTCGCTTGGTGAGGACAAAAACATTGTCTTGATGCAGCAGACAAGCTGCTAGAATTCGCAGCTTGAAAAAAAAATGAAGGACAGAGGATGATGTGGTTTAGAAGAAAGGCTTTGGGTATACCTTCATCACTTTCAGTTGATTGTATATCATCTTCTTTATTTCAAAGAGTTCCCAAACAAAGATGGCGAGAAATGTTTCACAATGAATTAAGTATGTGTGCGTTTGTGTGTGTGGTAAGCTTCGGTTGAATGCCTCGCAATGGTGCCGCAACAGCCGAAATTTCAGAGATGTAAAGTTGTGACAAGGCGAAAGGCATGTCTTTCATATCCGAATAGTAGAAGAAGCTTATTCGCTTGTAAATAATTACTGAAGCAGTCAGATTATCACTGAACCATGTCACCGCTTTTATTGTATAAACGTAATAAATGTTCACGACCAGAAATCACAACCAACGTGTTCGTCTTTATTTTTTCACTTATCAGTTGCTCGCTGTACTTGACAATTACAAATGTAAACTGGGCCGCGTGGATTCAGAGAGACTTCGTGAAATGCAAATGAACAAATCTTGAAAGATTGCACGCGCGGCGGTGCTCCCCTTGAATCTTCAGCGCTGCCCTCCAATTCTCACGGACTTCCTTTCCTTCTCTGCGAGTAACTCCACTAGAAGATGGTGCCTGGCGAACTTGAGTTCAAGCCCGCCTCCGTCGCTGTACATTATCCAATCGATCACGGGCAGCTGACTTTAAGAAGACGGGCTTTCCTTCCCAACTCGAGCCTACTTCGAGAGCGCTGTGAGCGATTGCGGCTGTCTTAACGCGTACGTGCAGGAAAGGCTGCGTACGCGCTCTCAAAACAACAGCAGTCTTTGGTAAGAAATTCAAAAAGGAGGGAACTGTAGGAAAACATTACATTTAGGCACTTGTTTTTGCGGATAGTCCCTTGTAAATAATTTTATTTTCTGGGTTGCGGTATACCAAGATAGCATTGAGGAAGGAACGTCCACGAATATCGTGGTAAACCTAGAATATACAAAAAGTAATTTCTATTGCACCCCACGAACAAACGATGTAGTTTCAACCTGTATTACTGAGTGATAACAAGATCAATCTTGAATAAAAAAGAATAAATCTTATAATTTCAGTACATTGCTGTGTGTCATACAATGTTTTTACTTCTATCGTCTTTATCTCTTTGAACGAACTTCTCTTGTAAAAAACGACGAATACCTGGCTGCAAGACGGGCACGAACATCTCTATGAATGGTTGATAAAACTTAAAAATACTAAACAGAATGTGTTTCGCATAAAACAGTAAACAAGGTTTGGCTGAACTGGATGCTGCAAGTGTTTTGCGCAATCGTATCCGAGTTTATGTTAACAAATATTCGCACCGACCCATTAATAGACTATACTATATTGTGAACTGCGTACACATGAAACGGAAAAACACGAATCTCGACGACTTGCCCAGAAATTACTAGTGTTGTAATCGTGAAAATTTGTGTGAAGGATTGCATAGGATAACTATCAATAGTGAGTGGCTAACGACTATTTGCTTTATTTAAAAACCCATCGCTCCCTCGTTTTCTCTAATTTAGGATTGAGTAGTGAATCTAATCTATATAGTCGTTCACCAGTCACCTGCCTAGTCGAACATTATGAAAGCTGAAAGCACCAAACGTTTAACTGGGGCTCTTTGCGAATCAATTTCGAACGTAATTTCGTACTTATTAAATTCCTTATATATCACTGCATGGTCTTCGTGGGTGAGAACCGCGCACGGAAGAGAACAAATAAAATCGGACTAAGCCGCTTCTTGGTCAACTAACCCAACGAGCCGAATAATGCAAGGTTGTCGTCAAAAGCACGACAAGATTGGTGGAGAAGCTCGATTCCGCGACTTATCCTTTGCACAAGACCCCGTCGAGTAGCAGCACCTTAGGCCCCGTGCCCGTGAACACCCCAGTTCACAGAGCAAGCCACCACCAACGAGCCTTACCACAAGAGACACCGGAACAGCCTGCTGAGAGCGCGACTATGACATTGTCTCAAATCGGCATGGAAATTCGTACGCCTTCTAGGCCGATCTACTTCACCGCTCAGAACCCACTGATGCCTAGTCCTTTTCACGGAGAGCTATTTGAAAATGTGGATGACTGCTGAGTGAGTTTGAACTTGCCGCAGCGATCAATCACTGGGATGACGCTGCAAAACTCCGGAGCGTATTCATCTGCTTTAAGGATGGCGCTCGAACGTGGTTCCTGAACAGGGATGATGTCTTGAAATCCCGGCGCGAATTCCAGCACCGCCTTTTGGAGACCTACAGGTGCCCCGACCGCCGCGAACGTGCGGAGCGTGCACTGCAATCACGCATTCAGACGCCAAATGAGACTGTCAGGATATACGTCGAGGACACGACACGGCTTTTCAAGCGAGCGGATCCTGCTATGGCAGAAGGAAAAAGCTGCGCCACCTTATGCGTGGTGTAAAAGAACAACTTTTTGCAGGTCTGGTGAGCAGTCATCCGATGAGAGTAGCCGAATGCATCACTGAAGCCACAACGATGGGAAAAGCTACTGCACCAGCGGTCCGCCCTGTTCGACTTCAAGTGAATGCCACATCAACTCCCGAACTTTCCCCCACCTTTGGGAGCAACAGCACCGAATGGATTCGCGAAATTGTTCGCTCTGTCGTCCGCGAAGAAATGTAGAAGTTGTACGGGGCAAGGCCAATCGAGCTCGGCTCCATCACCAGTGCCATCCGCGATGAGGTCCAGTAAGTGCTGCACTCCCATCGTTTTAAACCGATTCCTACCGATGCGGAACCTGCCCTTGTGTCCACTGATAGTCCGCGGCGTACGTACGTAGAAGCCTTGCGAACTTCCACGCTGGCTTCCAGCCCAACAGTTCCGATCCAGACGATGCCGCCACTCGCGATTCAATGAGCACATGCTGTTCGGACATCGATGGTCGCCCAGCACCCACGCGGAAATCTGATCTCTAGCGTACGTCGGAAAGATAACCCCTCTGCTACCACTGCAGTTAGGCCGGTCGCATTTACCACGAATGTCCGTACCGACCACATGGACTGCGCAGTTTCTCCTATTAATTCGCCTCGTCCCCAAGTTGGTCAGAGGCCAAGGGAAATTGAAGAGTATCTCACCCAGCAGCGTGTGCCTTTCACAAGACGTCAGTCGCGATCACCACCTCAGCGGCGACCCGCAAGTACTTGACCACATTTCGGGGCGATGGCACGGGGACGGTTCCCAAGCCCCCGTCTGGAAAACTGGAGACAGCGGCCTTCGGGGACGAGGTCGCTGGGACTCAAAGTGCGGAAGACATCCCATTGACGCTTGCACGAAATTCCGAAGACATTGTATCAGAGTTTTAGTGCAGTGCCCGAGAAACGCCGACACCTGAACACGGTGACCGAGTCTCACTCTACATACCTGTGCTGATAGACGGTCTTCAAGTCTGCGCATCAGTGGACACAGCTGCACACTATTCAAATATTAGCGAAAAACTGGCAAGGATCTCAAGGAAATGATGACAACTTGGAATGGAACGCGCATTCGCACAGTGGAGGACACGTCGTTGCACCGCTGGGTTGCTGTACTGCAAGAGTGAAAATTCGTGCATCAACGCTTGAAGTCACCTGCCTCGTCTTTCGCTACAGTTCTCGTGAGATCATTGTCGGCATGGACTTCCTTCGATAGTACGGCACTATCATCAATCTCCGCGAGCGCATCGTGACCTTCTCGACTCAACGCGCAACAGATCAAGACGCCGATAGCTGTCACAGGCTTGTGCTGCGTGTTGCTGACGACGGTGTGGCGCTGCCGCCACGAGCAACTGTTTTCATACAAGACAAGTGCGAAGACCTTCGAGACGGTGACGCCGTCGCCGAAAGCAACCTGTCATTTTTGCTTCTTAAAGGTGTGTGCGCAGGCCGAAGCCTTGTGCGTGTTTGTGATGGATGGTCACAGATACTTGCCGCAAATTTCAATTACGAACACCGGCATCTTTTTCTCGGCACCACCGTGGCCTGGGGAGACCCTGTAGCCGACGTCACGGAGTGATTTGCGTCCGAGGACATGAGTGATGGTGACAAGTTTCTTACCCGCATCGACGTTGATTCCACGCTGTCGGACGAGAGGAAGGCGGCACGTCATGACATTCTAAAAGAATTTCAATCTATTCGCCTCTTCTGTCGTCAAACGCCACTCACGAAGCACGAAATCATTAAATGACGATGACGTTCGCCCTACCGACAGCAGCCTTACCACGTGTCTGCAAAAGAACGCGAGGCTATTCAGACACGGGTAAAGGAGATGCCCGATGGTGGGGTCATTCAACCATCCAGCAGCCCGTGGTCCTCGCCAGTCGTTCTAGTGAAAAAGAAAGACGGAACGCTATGATTCTGCATAAATTACGAGAAGTTAAACAGCATCGGAAAAATTGAGGTAGCTACGCACGATAAAAAATCGTGCAAAGACTAAGGAAGCGGTGGAGCTGGTGGCGTTTCCCTCCTTTTTTTTTCTTCTTAACCCGCACTTCCCTTAATCACTTACCGAAATCCGAGTAATCACTTACGGAAAAGTGATTATCTGGCTGCGCGCCTTTCCAGGAAATCTCGAAACCAGCACCGAGGTTAATATTGGCGATGGTAAGAAGCGAATTAATCTGGATTCGAACGAGCACAATGAAACTACATGAAGCTGCGTATATTTCCACTTTTCTTTTTGCCGTTTTGGAAGGTCGTCCCACAAAATTAATGCCGTGGTGATGTGCTGCGGGGATTAAGGGAAGTTTTTTTTTCCGCGAAGCAGAATTTTTGCGCAGGTATTTAAAAGTTCAGATGTTATTTTGCTCATTCAGACTGCTTAAGTTATTTAACTCATGAGTGCCTATCAGCGTGGTATATTTTAATGACATGCAGGTGCCTGCCCACAGCGCGATGCCGATAATGTGAAAGGCTGTCCAAGAAAAGAAAATTCATTGGTAAGAAAAGTACTATGAACTGCATATACAGACGAATCAAGACAACGAGAACCATAGCTGATGCGTTGCGAACCCATGAACAATACAAGCGGAGACGAGACATTTGAGCTTGCAGCCCCGGGGCGACGCAAGACTGCATTCATCCTAGCGAACGCTTCCCGGCTGGATGTTTCTGCACTCAGCGGATTCGTGCGCCGCTGCATTTCTCGCGGCTGAAGATACATTCCAGTCAACTCTTTCTCTACCATCCTTTGCCGGCCTATTCCGTTCCCTTTGTTCCTCCTGGCGCGACAGCGTACATGAGTGCATCGGCGAGCGAGCATTATACGGCTTTCATCTCTGCGCGTTTCGAAACAATTGTCGATGAAGAAGCTAAGCCTAAGCGTTCGCGGTCGTCGACCGCCCTTTCGTGAATGCCGCAGCGGTACCGGACCGACGCACCCGCCGGCTCCTCCAGCGCAGACGGGCGTGCGACGTCACACGCTCCCTTGATTTCAACTCTTGCGTGGAGCGTGAAGTGATTTTAAAACCTTTCGCTTGTCGAATGCGCGTTAGCGCAGCCGTCAAGGCGAGTGGAATTTTTTTCTCTCCTTTTCTCGCGGCAGTTTGTACCCTTCAGACACGAATTACTGCGTATTTTAATATTTTTAAAGCCCTCAAATATATACCTTAACATGCGGCTCTAACATCCCATAAATACATTTGGCTCATATAGCATATTTGGATACTTGAAAAGCGCAAAAAACGAAGACGAAGCACATGTAACAGGACTGGCAGCAAATAACAGGAGGCATTGTTGCAGCACAATGGCTTTATCCACAGGAGGCCACTCCCCATCATTACGAAAAAGGTCATTAGGTTTGACGACATGCCTCTTATTATTCCGCTGTATATTGAAAATACCTGCGATATTTCTTGCACAGAAATGGGCTAGTTATTATTTAGTTAACAGCTTTACCATGCAATAAAGAACTCGAGTAATCCATAGTTGTAAAGAGCAAGTTGTCGTGTTCACTGCAAAAACTGCCCTTCAGATTCCTTCAGATCCACGAACAAGACCTACGTAGAACTTACAGATGGCTCTCATTATATGGAAATAGGGAGTACATGTTCGTAACTTCAACGGACATATTGCTTTCTTTTTAGTTAGGGAGAGAGTGTTCTAAAGTCCAAGCAAAAAAGAAAGTTCTAAAGGTCCTAAAGTTGAAAAGTCCTAAAGTTGACTGCGCTGTTAAGGTATTTTCCAACCAAAGACCGTCACAGGGCTACTTGTATTGCGATAGCAATTATATGGGCACTCTCGACGGGTTTTTGCCGTCGGCGTCACCGTCGCCGTCATGTTCCATACAAAGTCCAAATTGATAAGATCCCGCCGCGCATCGTAGGTTCTACCCGCGGGTAAAAGCTCGCGAGCAGGGGCGACGATCGCGACTGAAGCAGAGATCAAACGAGCCGGCCTATCTGCGTCGCTCGGAGGGCGCATGCGATAACATCCCCCCGCGTGTTAGACCAGCCGTCAAATGCTGCCCAAGCAGAAACGAAACGCCCCGCCCGTCTTGAACGAGCATGGAGGGATGCGGGGGAGGGGAGGGTGCTTGAGCAGCAACTGCGATCTTTGATCCTAAAAGCGCTTTCACGATCGCTTGCGCGCTCGCTATCTCGCAGGCATCAGCAAACGGCTCGTATACTCTTTTACGCGCGCTCTCAACGCCAAGAGACTGCGAAAAGCGCACCTCTCCCTGGAGCGGCCGTATTATCTTACACCAACGTTTTGTATAGTTACGCGAGATCGGATCCAAAAGAGTTAGCTGCCAACCTTCCTTCGTATAACATTACAATTTGTTGCCTTCGCATTCATTGCTTCGCGCTTGCGGTGAAACTGTGATCTTTTTTCTTCAGACACGATGCGTTTACAGAAGGCCTGGAGAGCGTGCAACTACCACTGTTCTCTATGTGAGCGGTTTATCTTTAACCTTTTTTTTGAGGTCAAACGAGAGTGGTTAAATTTGTTGTTTTGTGCATGTTACCGTCGCGAGAAACGAGGGTAAACAATATTTTGCTGCCGTCCTGACATACTGGCAGACTGTCTGCGTCTGTTTGCCGCGAAGTAGGCATGTGCGAATATTCAAGCACTAGGAATGTTCGAAGGAATATTACAGTATTCGAATTCGCTTCGACTCGAATTTAATGTTCCGAAATTTCAAAGTATTCATTATGAACGAATAGGCGTAATTGGACGGCATGTAACCCACCTGTGAAGGTGGTTTCACTGCAGCCTGCAAGTGCTATGCTGTGAAAACACCTAACCAACAAAATTGCGCAATGCCGCGAAGCCCCACATCAAGGTTAAATTAACATATTACTCCGACATAGATTAATCATTTTCAGGGGCGTATGGTATGGTATGGATAACTTTATTGATGTCCTGAGGATTCAGTCCAGGACTGATGCGGGCCGGTCCCATGTCGGGACAGAGAGGCCAAGCCCTTCTGCCGCCACACGGGCCCTCTGGACAGCCCTGAGTTGGTCCGCCAGCGCGTCACTGTGCAGCATTCGCTGCCACCACTGTTCACCTTGAGAACCATCACCGGCCAACGCCGAGCAGCGCCAAAGCATGTGGTCTAAATCGAGCAAACCCCCGCACTTACTACAATAGACTGAAATCCCGCAGTCCGGATTAATTTTATTCATGACGACCGGGTTAGGGTACGTCCGCGTCTGCAGAAGCCTTAACGTAACCGCCTGTGGCCTGTTTAATCTATAATGTGGCAAGGGGAATGCCCTGCGCCCTAGGTAATAGTGCTTGGTGATATCGTTATAGCGTAGCCAGAAATCTTTTTCGGGGGGGGTTCAATTATACGTTATGTATGTCCGTGCGTGTGTTTGTATGTGTGCGTGTATATATGCGCAAGTAAAATTGAAAAATTTCGGGGGGGGGGGGGTTGAAACCCCCAACCCTCCCCTTGGCTACGCCTCTGATCATTTTTTAAGTTTAAAAGCTTGTTATACGTGCTTATATGTTATAATAAGGTATATGTATAGTAATTTTTAAAGTGTGACGTATTTTATCGGTTATCGCTTGCATATCTTACTGAAATTGAAATCCTGCTACTATTTGATGCTACTAAACGCTACTAAACGTAGCGTTTAGTAGCGTAGCGCTTAGTTTAGTAGCGTTTACTTGCAGCAAAAAGAATGACAGTCGCACATGCCTCGTTCCAATTTAAAAAAAAAAACGCTGTGGAGGTTAGTTGGGCCTCGACAATATTTATGCTAATTTTTTTATATAATGTGTGATACATACTATTCGAACTATTCGATTCAAAATTATTCGACGTAATCACTGTTCGCTTCGAACCTAAAATTTGCTATTTGGACATCCCTACCGCGAAGGCTTCTGTGCGGCGTTCCACGGTGCCTAATAGACAAGGACACAAGGAACATACGGCGCTGCTTCGTATTGGTGAAAAGCGTCCCTTTACGAAATCGGGACTGTGGCACGGGAGTACAAACCGGTTCGCTGCAGCGGCGGTGGCCTGCGCATCAGCTTCTCCGCAGTGCACGATTGCTAGCGGCGTTTCGAAAACAGATGCGCAACTCCGCCACCTAAAAATAACATTTGCAGTAACTCTAGGGTGCAGTAAAGCTTTAGGGTGCAGGCACTCGTAGCGGCCGCCGCTACGGTCGTCGAAAATTAAAGGGGGGAGGGGGTAAGGGCACCGGTACCCTGTTCCTCTTAGATCCGACCCTGGAATTTTCGTGGTTGTTGCAATTTCATTCCGAGCTGCGTCTTGAGAGGTTCGTACATGCTCGCGTGCGACTGCAAATCTTTCTAGCCTCTCCAACACACCATGCCTAAAAAGAAAAGGCAACCTGTTCCATGACGTTATGCAAAAGAACTCGTGCAATGAAAAGGCATCTATTCTCATTCAGAGCTTCTACGGATCCAGAACGCCTGCAAGAGTGGGCGTGAAACATCAAGGGAGGTCCCTCAGGTGTACATAAATTTCATTTGACTGTTCGCTGATTCTTACTTTTAATTATTTATTTTTCTTTTTTGTATGCACCTATCTTTTCCTTTCACTGTTTACTCACATTCTGCGCGAAAATATCTGTCTTTGCGTCTCATTCACTGTTCCTTGTATTTTTGTTCTTGATGTAACCGCTATAATTGTCAATGAATATTTCAATCATTGTACTCAACCATAACTGCTTGAAAAAGAATGTTAATAAACTAGAACGGAAACCCCGAATCTCCTACATGTTTGTTCTCTACGCCAGCATGTGCCGTTCAGAAGAAGCTAACCGGCCCGCATGGTCTCCAGAGTTGTCTTTTCTTCGTTTTACAATTTATCAGCGCCATGTGTGGCCTACACAACGAGCTTTTGCCGCAACTACAAAGCTTGGTTTAAACGAGAAACTCCTCAGGGCGCACAAGTGCTGGGCGCGCCAGCGAGCGCCGCGCCCTCTGCACGCTTCATCGTAAGCTATTCCCGCCTGGCAGGCTCGCTGCCTCGCTCACGACACTAGGCAAGCCTTTCTAGCCACGATAGTTCTGCGTTCGTGTCGTGTGTGTGTCGTCGTGCGAGTTTTGTTCATACGGTCGACTTTTACCGCGCTGCCTCGCATTGTGTGTTGTATGTTGTGGTTACTGACGTAAGCGCAAGTTCGTCACGCAGTGTTATACGCGGTAGCAGGTAAATAGTCACCAGATGCCGGCCGTGCGACTCCAATCTGCGACTGCTTTGTTCAGTGTGACCGACGGGGGCGATTCATAGTTTTGAAGAACACGTTCTTCAAATGTTTCCGCCCGTCAGTAGGGTGCCTTGATGCGCGTTTTGTCCGCTCACATTGAGGCACACTACACGGCAGTGAGTAGCAGCGCTGCAATCCTTTCTCGACGACGCGTTCTGTGGCCCTGGAAAATGCCTTGACGCTCGGGGACGGCCGGTAGCTCGGCGATTCCTCGCTTGGCGCACCATTGAAAACCGGCGGTCATCCAGCAGTGTACGCTGCCAGCGTATTTTCATTGCCAGAGGTAAGTGAACGTTACGCTTCGTACATTGTGAGTTGTTCTTATTGTAGTACGCGTTGTCGCCGAATAAAATCGCATAACGTGTTGGTAGTGTATGCGGTTGTAGGTGTGCGGATTGTGCTCGCGCATGACATTTGTCAAGAACGTAGTCGGTAGTGTTATAAAGTTTTGGTAATTAGCTCGCGTGCACGCACTGCTGTACGCTAATATTTGCTGAAAGGAGACATTTTTGTCATGCGTTTTATGCTTGTCAAATTTATGCATGTCTCTTGACAAATTACTTGGAGTAACGCCATGAAACCGAAGCTTCAACATTCATTTCGTTCGCACGAGCTCTGAAGGAATAATCATCAGCCACCGTGTGAATCGTGAATCGGTACAGTGGGAGAAATAAAGTGTATTTAGGGATGTTTTCCTTAGGCGTGCATTTTATTCGTCATTAAGTAACGTGACCCTCAAAAGCGTTTAGGTTAGCATTCTTGGACATTGCTTATCATCTTTCAAGCAATAGATAACATAGATTTGTTAAAAATGCAATTTCAGCAGCATGACACTGTATTTTGTTCAGTTGGTTTGCCCCATTTTTATCCTTTATGCACGTTGACCTAATTTGACAAGCCGTACTTTCAGCTGAATTTTCAATTGCTTATGGCACTATATGTGCGTCCGTGTATTGAAGACCCACCTCTCATCGCATAATAATAGCTTGTGAAGAACAACGCCGTTTGTCAGAGCTCTTCCTCCCCCCTCATAGGGCAAGGTGTTGCTGGCACACCTGCTTCGGCTTTTCTTTATCTTTTTTTTAATGCTGAAGTTTTTTGCAACGTACTGCAGGTAGCAAACAGCAGTGCCACGACAAACAGTGGAGTGCTGACCATGCAGTCCAGAAGGTGGCTGAGGCAAGTATGCTATAGGAGGTGCTTATTCAGGCAGAAGAAATAAGCATCTGCAGCCAACGTAAAGGTAATGTACAAAGTTCCATTTAATGAAGAAGAATCTTGTTTTGAGCTATTGTCGAAGGGAAACAATGAGCGCTAGATAAATGAGATGGAAATGCAGAGTAACAATGTTATCCCTATTGAAAAATTCCATATGTACGGAGTCCGCAGATACGGACTTATTGGAATATGGAATGCCATATCACCGTATCATACGGAAATCCGTAAGATACGGAAATCCGTAAGATACGGATATCCGTATGATACGGAAATCCGTAAGATACGGATATCCGTATGATACGGTGATATGGCATTCCATATTCCAATAAGTCCGTATCTGCGGACTCCGTACATATGGATTTTTTCAATAGGTAAGGACCACGGATATCTGTATCATACGGAAATCCGTAAGATACGGATATTGATCATCCGTATCATACGGAGATGCGGCACTGAAATATTTGGTCCTGCATCACGCAGAAAAATCGATGGATATCCTAATATAACTGAAATGTAGGTATATACACGCAGCACAGTAGTGTGGATATTGGTAGTAGAGTCGCCGACAATGTGCCTTGATTCATGGCTATAGACCTGCTCAGCTAATTAATTACCACAATAAAGTTCGTGATACATATTTTGACACGTTTGAATTGTAATTTTGTTCGGTGTTGTTGCATGTTCTCTTGAAATATAGTCTGTAGAACCAGATGAAACCATGTTTATGAAGTAATTAATTGGATGCAGAATGCCTTACTTTCAGACATCATAAAAGAAGCCTCAATCAAAAAGCCAGTTACTGATATGTGTTACTGGCCCAGATTGTGACTAAGTAATATGGATCTGCAAAAAGGTGCACACAACAGTTGATGGTTGTACATGCAGATGAACCACCAACGATTTATTCATTCGGCCTTCTGATGACTTTCAGCTTGCCCGCCAGGTATCGGTAGACGCTCCCTTGGAAGAACTCGTTTCCCACCTGCTCCTCTGGTGGAAAGCATCTGAAATAGGCCAGAAGCGAATGCTGTGTGAGCAGAAATTTTCGCACTGAGTACAAAAACTGAAACGTATTACCAACGGGAAAGTTAGTCGGAAAGACATTGCAAGGAAAAAATGCCTGGTCTACCTCATCGCGGTTCTCAAAAATGTAGACAGGTTTTCCTTAAGACTCATAAAGCAATGGTAGTAGACCTAGTAGATGTCGCGAATATTCTCGGCCTGTGGCAGTAGCTTCCGCAGGTAGGCAACAAAAATAGCAACAAAAAAAAAAAACTCACGCAGCGAAAATGTTTTTCTCAGCAATCTTGAGTGCATAAATAATCGGCACAGAATACCCAGGGGTGGCGCGCATCTAGTGTAGTGAACAGCTAGACCAAGCCAAAACATTTATACTGAACAGCGTCGCACACATTCCTTCACTTTTGCGCTGCTGTCATGAATGAGTTTCCAGAACTGCTCATGCTTTCACGCGTGTTCTATGACCCAAGGACGTCTAAAGGCTTTGTACGGTGATAATCAATGTGTGCGCCACACTTGTTGAAATTAAGAATAATGTCCATCTGGCGCCACCAGTGACCTCTGCTGTTTTCGATGTGCGAAAGCACTTAAGCAAATGCCGACAAAACATCATAAATTGGGCAGATTTGGCCACTTATGGCTTAATGATGCCGCACTGCACGTTTTCTGGCAGATGAAACGCTGAGGTAAAGGTCGAGATGATACAGGAAGACGTTGTTTGTGACGCCAAAAACATGTGATAGCAGGAAGCGAAATAAACGGTTCGGAAATCGCTAAGATAACTTTTTGCAAATGTTATTTAGGCATAGTGTGTGTCGAATGGGGAAGATGGTTAGAGCGTTCAATGCATGTAATGGAAGGGAAAGAAGCAGGCAGTGAGAAAGCACCTCCATGACAGCACGCTGGCCAGTCGCTACATACAGATGCTTTGTTTGGTGTGCAAGGCAAGCTATGGCAAAGTCACCTAAATCATGTGCTCGCGTTGTCTCATGTGCTCTTGATTAGCGAATAATGGCGGGATAAGTTGAGGTTGTAGGCTGCAAACTGCGTACGCATTAGCCCTTTAGAGAGCGGAAGCAGCCCACCTTCGCACACGCTCGATAAATAAAATCTAAGAATACATTTTTTTTGAAGACAGGCCACCAGAGTGAAGTTTTTCTGCAGCAAAATAATTAAAACTGTTGATTTACGCACAATGCAAGCTGATAACAACCATCAATGGCACTGAAGTGACACAGCAAGGGTCATTTCTCTCGTGAACAAAGCAAATGAGGACATATGATATTGAAACCGTGCTTTGACTGACATAAGCGCTCTTCGATAAAAAATTTGTCAAAATTGAGACGGGAGTTTTTTTTTAATTTTATTATTTGAAAATGAGCTTTTTAGAAAAAACTCGCTTCTTTAATTATTTTTTATTCTTTTGTACTGCCTGTAGCAAAATGATATTTCGCAGAAATGTTGCAAAAGCTTTTTTCCATATTTGGCACTGTTTTGAAGTTTCTGCATGAAAGAGGAAACGCGCCTAGGCACATCAAACTTAGCAAACTTTTTTCATTCGGGCTGTGTTTGCCATTTTTTCCTTTTTGAGCACAGCATAAAGAAAGCATGAATGTAATTCACAGCAATGCGTATTAAAACCTGCAGAAAAATATTTCAACACATTTATAGTTTGCGCTAAATTCGGCCATGAAGTCTGGAAATATTGCGATGAGCAAAAACAGGACGCCTGCGCCGCCATCTTCAGGTACTTTTTTGTCGCGCTGGGAGTGTTTCTTGGAAATAAACTTTTTGGTTCCTTGCACTTTGAAAGTGCCCACATAACATATAAAAAAACCCAGACAAAACAAACAAAAATATCGACCAGACATGCATGTTCGACCTCTTGTGGAATCACCCTGAATAGTCTTTAGTTAGAATCACAGCACATAGAAACCATGCCAGGAAACCTTAGTAAGTCCAAGGGAACGCTTCCAACTGTTTTATTTTCCGCACATCATCAAAATATGCATATTTTCAGAAATATGCACGCAGGCAGGGCGCAGCGCATGCAGACTATCACACAGCACTATCAAAAAAAGCTATAGCACAGTGCTATAAAAAATAAGCATTCACTCTTGTACAAAAAGACTGAAGGAACAATGATGCATCCATCTCCTTCTGTACGTGATACACTTCAAGCTCTTCAGATGTCAATGTTTCTCTGCTTTCTACCCATGCGTTTCTCCAAACAGCAGTGCACAGCCACATGAAGCATAATGGAATGGCACGTGTGAACCCATACCATTCTTAATCGACAATACATGCTCCCTCAGGCAATCATTAATGCAGCAGCCGATTCGGCCAATATATGACTTGCCAACGCTCAATGAAATTTCATAAACAACACCCACCCTGCAACACAGAACTGGTCAGCAATCATTTGCAGTTTTTAGACATGAACCTGTTACTAAATGCTATACATTCGTGCTAATGTATAGCTCCTGTGCCCATAAGGACCTTCTGCCTTATGAATATGCTCACTCAAAAACTATGAAAAGAGCTATGCGAAACTGTGTCTCCGGTCAGCGTTATTGAAGTCGTGCGAGCACACTATGGACAACAGTTCCCAGTTACAGATTTCAAGGCTGGTAGCGCCGGCTTCCTTCGGTGGTCTTGACCAGTGTGTTCGAATCTTTGCTACAGAAGTTGAAAAGATGAAACAGGCAGCCCGAGGCCGTGCAGAAAGAGAGCACTGGTTCTCCTTTACGTGCACAAGATTGCCCACAATTCCAACAAAAATTGCATACAGGCATGATGTTCCAGTTGCTTTCTCGGCACCCAACAAGCTGTCGAAGCTTTGTGCCCTTATCTTTTCACAAAAAGTCAAGCTTTTGTGCAAAAAGAAGCCCACCAGGCCAGTTCTGCGTTGCATGGTGGGTGTCGTTTACGAAATGCCGTTGAGCTGTGGCAAGTGTACATAGGCTACACCGGCCGCTACATTAATAATCACCTAAGGGACCATGTATTATCGATTAACAATGGTGTGGGTTCACACCTGCCTTCCATTGTGCTTTGTGTTGCTGCACACCACTGTTTGGAGAAATGCATGTGATAGGAAAAAGCAAGGAAACCTTAGCAAGTGAAGTGCTTGACGCGTATCACATACAGAAGAGGATGGATGCATCAGTGTTCCTTCGATCTTTCTGTACAAGAGTGCATGCTTACTTTTTCATAGCACTGTGCAATAGTTTACATGTCATGTGCCCTGTCTGTGTGCGCATTTCTGAAAAATTATGCATATATTTGGGTGATGTGCGGAAAATAAAATAGTTGAAAGTCCAGAGCCCTATCCTGTCTTTGCTCACATTTCTTCCTTATTCTCAGTTGCGCCACAAATATTTCACTAAGCTTTGTACCAACTCACTCAATGTTACACTCTGCCTTTGAGAGCACTGGCAGAAAGGGCACCGCCAAAACCACACATATCTCAAAGAAAGGTGACTTTTAAGGGCTCGTTCTTTCTTTGTTAGACACAATATTAATGACAACTAACAGACAATAATGTCAAGGAAAGTATTAGGGGTGTTATTTGCAGTAATTAGAATATAAATGTGAAGAAAGTAAAGTGGACGAAAAGAAAATTTGCCGCCGGCAGGGACCTTCGAATAACGCGTCCGATGCTCTACCACTGAGCTACGGCGGCGGTCATCCCTTCATCTACTTTTTGAAGTATATATGTGAATTTAAACCTGGGAGTGTTAGTCAGCGCCGATCGCAGCCATAACGGCGAGTGTGGAACACTCTTTTCCTGCCTGTTGGCATCACGTCACACGTGATCTTTTTACGAGCTGGCAGCTGACCAATAATCCCTCGCATACTACCTGAAGGCATCAAGTCTGCCAGAACGAGATCCTCGCTATGAGACCCTATACTTTCCTTGGCATTATTGTCTGTTGTCATTAACATATCTCAAGGCTGATTCCACGAGAGCTCGAACGTGCATGTACAGGAGATATTTTTATTTTGTCTGTTTCTTTTTGTGCTGTGTGGGCACATTCAAAGCGCATGGGACCGAAAATTTTATTTAAAAAAACGCTCCCAGCGCGGCAAAAAAATATTTGAAGGTGACGGCACAGGTGTCCCTTTTTGCTTACCACAATATTTTCAGATTTCGCAGCCGAATTTCGTGAGTTATAAACGTGTAAAAAATTTTTGCTGCTGGTTTCAATACGTGTCACTCTGAATTACATCCATGCTTTCCTTATGCTGTCTTCAACAGAGAAAAAATGTGAAAAAATGGCAAACACGGCCCAAGTAAAAAAAGTTTGCAAACTTTGATGTGCCTTGATGCGTTTGCTATTTCACAGAGAAACGCCAAAAAAGTGTCGAATATAAAACAAAGCCTTTGCAACATTTTTGCAAAAGACCTGTTTTCTACAGGCCATGCAAAAGAAGAAAAAAGTAGTTGAAGAAGCAAGATTTTATATAAAAAAAAGCTCATTTCAGAAAAAGAAAACTCTGGTCTCAATTTTTACAATTTTTTTTTATCTAAGAGCACTTAAGTCAGTCAAAACACGGTTTCAATATCGTATGTCCTCATTTGCTTTGTTCGTAAGTTGGAAAATATTGCGGTAAGTATTGCATGCCGCCACATTTTTTTTGCCCCGCTGGGAGAGTTTAGAAATTTCAGTTGCATGGACACTGAATGTACCCACGCAAGACATAAAAAAAAACCTGACAAAACAAAAATATCGATCGGACATGCATGTACGATCTCTCATGGAATCACCCTCAAGGAATTACAGATACAGGTGTGACTTCCAGTTTCTGTCATTACGCTAGAGTTCACCTCGACTACTTCGTACTTAGTCGTTGCTGTGTGCTCTGACAGTGCTTTTAATGTCACTTTTTTCTTATCTGCATCGTTCTTATGTTGGCGCAACTGCGGTTAAAGTTGGCTATCTCTTCAAGGTAGACACGGTCTCCTACCTAGTCCGCTCAGGAGATGTACAAAATGCCAGAGAAGTATTTTGGCAGCTAGTCCTTTTCTTTTACGAGTGCGTGCCACAGTTTGCACATGGGAATTTCAGCAACCCCAATGTTATATTTACACAGCACCTGTGATAACTTGCACTCGAGGAAAGGGAGCGCAACTCCCATGTCAAAAACGGGGAGGCTGGAAATGGGCAAACGGTGTCCCAGACCATTCATGAACTCGGGAGGGTAACCTTCATCAAAAGGTCCTGCCTCCATGTTGGAAGTCTAGTCTTCAGATTTCGTGCAAATGTGAGTAGTCCAATGGAAAGGCAAGTACTTTTCTTTGACGAGTGTCAGGATGTAGGGACATGAAGTCCAGACAGTCAGTATGCGTACTCTTTTTGTAAACGTTGAAAGAATGTGCCAAGTCCCTTTCTAGAAACACATCCAAAAAGCTGGCATGTGGTCTGCCCTATCACCCCCGTGAAGTGAATGGAATCTGCTTGGTTGTTTTGATGCATGGTGAAAGCTCCTAAGCAAAACACTTAATCACGCAAAAAAAATCCTCCATGTAGCACACAAAAACTCTTGTCATTGGACCAAAAGTGAGAGTTATTTTGGAGCCTCTGCATTGTCAGATACACAGCAGGAACCAAGAGAGAGAGGCAACTATTGAAGAGCAGTGGACTTGCTTGTCAACAACCATGTCAATGGGAATGGAAGTGTACAGTTCTGTTCACTTACATTCGGACTAATACGACCACTGGGGTGCATGCTGCTGCTCTTGGCACTGGTTGGCCCAACAAGAAAGGTCTGCAACTGATGCCCCCGACTTGAGGAGGCACCTCAGTTTTTTGCCTGGGTAACACCTACTTAAGTTTTGAAAAAGCCCACTACAGGCAAGTACGCGACACACCAATGGGTGCCTGTCTCAGTGACCACTGTGAATCTGATGATGCAGCGGCTGGAAAAGCCCGCCTGCCCTCGCTTTTCAGCACAACACCAAGTATTATGGTGTATTATGTAGACTATTTTTTCTGAGTGATTAAGCTTGGCTGCTTTAGAAGCTTCATCACACAACTAAACTATAAATATCTAATTGAGGTCGCAGGATAGGTGGAGGCTGACTAGAAATTGCCTTTTTGGAATGTGTTGGCAAAAAGGAACAATGGAGCACTTTCCTTCTACGTCTACAGAAAGAGTACATACATTGGCTGCTACTTCAACATTTGGCAAGCGTCATTCTGACGCTTGCCAAATGTTCAAGTACCAGCCAATGTACCAGCCAAGACGACAACTACTGACCTTGGCAAGCGTCATTCTGACGCTTGCCAAGGTCAGTAGTTGTCGTCTTGGATCGTTATGTTGTATTTGCACGAAACCTGAAGACCTGACTTCCTATATGTAGAAAAGCGAAAGGGACTTTCCGACAAACAGTTACACTCCTGCGTTCCTAAAAGATGTGGTAAACAGTTTGTCCAAAACCTCCCAGCCTGCCAGTGCCCAACAGAAGAAACGTGCTTCCATACCTCACGTGTACAGGATAAGTGAGACCTCATCATGCGTGCTGTGTAACTATGACGCTGAGGTTGCTGACATTTCTGTGAACCAACTGAGGCATGCACTCATAAGTGGAAAGGACAAGCTGCCGAAAGAAGACTTTCCTGATGTTGCTTACAAGAACCCGTGTGCAGACTGGGAGAGCATCTACACAGGGGTGATGGGCCACATTAAACAGCTGCTGTGGCAACATCGGAATGATGCGGATAAAAAACAAGTGGTGTCAAATGCTCTGGCAGTGCACAAAGCAATGACTGAGCACACTAGCACATTTACTGAGGTCTCGGACAAGGCCACGGTAATCTGCAACGGCAGCTGTGGCTATCTGCAACTCTAAACAGCGGCACCTCTCACGGCCACTAACGGCACTGGTGCAAAATGCGACACTGCCCGGCAAGAAAATCTCCACACTTGTCACCCTTACTCATTCTAGACATCCTGGCTGAATCTCAGTGTTTTCTGCCTGTAACAGAACAAAAATATGATTCAGAGACTCACGCTTCAGTGCATGAAGCTTCTCTGAGGATGATGACCTTCCTCTTTGATGAAAGAGCAGCATGGTGAACCAGGGATGCTCTAGTTGTGCAGGTTTTCGAATGCGCCACAGTGCCTTTGCTCTTTCTCTCTGAGAAAGCAAGGGAGCCCTCGGTTTCTTCTGGAAGCCACTGCCACTTCTGGTTTTCCATTAAAATTCCTCGGCCAAGGTCAATCTGCACAAGGCCGCACATAAGGTCTTTAAAACTGCAAAATCTTACATTGGAATTTCTGTAGAAGCAAAAAACCGATTTTCAATAGGCCAACCCAGGCATCCTTTTTTAAAGGTAGGGTACTCATTTTGGCTGGTTGGTTCATATTTACAAGTGGAAAACAGTGCTAAAAAGACGGGACAAGAAGGACACAGACCCCCCCAATGGCACTGTCCAATAACCAAATGTGTTTTATTCTCCAGTCAGCACATATATACTGCACCAGTACGCAGTGAAAGAGAAAAAAAACAGACTCAGCCTGCGCAGAGGAAAAAAGTGATCAATGGGATGGCAATTCCATGTCCTTCAGAGATCGGCAAATCGAAGGGAGGCTTACACATGCCTTGCCGCTATTCTTGATACGATAAGATGAGTGCGTCTCATTTCAGAAACTTATATCCACAATAGTGGCTATTCTTGATACGATAAGATGAGTGCGTCTCATTTCAGAAACTTATATCCACAATAGTGGCAAGGCATGTGTAAGCCTACCCTTGATTTCCTGCTTCCGAAGGAAATAGAATTGCTGTCCTATTGATTGATGCCTCTGCACAGGCTGAGCCTTCACTTCTTTTTTTGTTTCCTTGCGTTAGTGGTGCAGTATATAATGCAGACTGGAAGAATCAACACATCTGGTTGTTAATCAAAGCTGTGATCTCCTTTCTTGCTCCATCTTATAAGCGCTGCTTTCCACTCATAAAATGTCTTAATAGGTAAGGCTCTGCAATTACAACCTTTATTTTATTTTTTCTGAACTACCCCGATCCGCCCAATGTTGCACATGACCTTGACGATGCATGATTACTCTCTACCGTATATGAGAAAAGTACTAAGGTCATTTCAGCACAGCCACAACTCTAACTGCACAGGGAAGCAACATTAACTGTATGCCCTGGAAAGCTTCCTCAATGAAAAAGCTTAACACGAACTGCAACTGCGCAACTAAATTGAAGATATGTCAAAATTACCTCTGTAATACACAAGATGCACAACAACAATAGAAGGGAGATGAGCCAACAATGAGACAAGTCTCATCTCCTTCTATGGTAGTTATGAATTTTGTGTATTCAAGAAAGCATGTAGCAGTTATTCCAGCAACAAGTATTCATAAAAAATTATCTTATTAAAAAAGTACTGACACAAAAATTTTACATCTCGCTTTTTCCTGTTGAAATAATCAGCTAATGACACGCTAATCACGACTGGAAATCTTGTTTGCTAGAGCACACAACGATGAATCATTTGGACACATATTTATAGCACCTAGTCGCAATTTCGGTTTCAGAGACTGCTGAGAGAGGTGGGGTCTAGCGTGGTTTGTAAACACAGCTGGCCACATGAACGCACAAAACAGCAACGCACTCACAATGCATGCCGCAGATTGTGGACTGCACGTCAGCACCGCGTTGACAACTGCTGGTTAGAGCGCACATAAGGGTCATGGCAAGCCTGCACAAACTCGTGATGTAGATGGCTGTTGGTTTACATACACACCAAAGTGATTTCACAAAGCTCCATTTTGCGCCCAGTTGCATGGCACACACTTTAAAATTTATTCTAAATATGTTCTAGGCTATATTAATTATCGATATTTTGTAGATGATGTGCGTGTGTGTGTCAACACAAATCTATCATACAAGTATATCAGCTTCAAAATTTTGTGTTAGTGCTCTTTTAATACATAACCCTTTGTCCCATCTTTTATATTACAGTCAGTATACCACTCAACACAATCAGGTGTATATGAGCTGTGCCACTGTAAAATCCAGAATGTGCCACATCATAGAGCTCAAGCCAAATGTATAGAGTGACCTTAGTTTCATGCTGAACAGCCATTTGGTTTGTTTTTGTGCTTCTACTTGCCACCAAGGCATGTGCACTCTGGCCTATGTAATACTTTCTGTATGAAAGTATCATTTCACAGATAACTCAGTCTGAAGTTAACAAAATGTATTAAGTGCCACTTGCTACAACCACCCCTCCATGTAACAGCAGAATGACCGATTCTCCAATGCACAACTTGTCCCACAAGAAGAGGCAACACTGACAGTGGCACATTCTGCTGGTTTTTTCAGAATGTGAAATATGTCTTCTAACAATCAAAAGCTAATCTTCAAGTCACATTGTGTGACAGAAGCATGCGTCTCCCTCTCCCCCCCTCACAGAAAAACAGCATATTAAAAAGGAACTGAGCCACACAGCTTAAGATGAACGGGATGCAGGGCTTAAGCGAGGTGAGTCGGCTGACAATGAAACGTCCAATTATGCCGTGACAACATAACTTCCCACATAGCGAGCACTGCCAGAAACGCTCACTAGGAGTGAAACAAAAGCTTGTCCAGAAACTTTTACCATGCTCTCAAAGCCACAACATTGAAGTTGTGTAAATGTGCATATGCAGTCTCTGAGGTCAAATACTATTATTTTTGTCACATTACGCATTACTCGAGCACATCGATAGCATTTAACAGTATCACGGTATATTGTTAAAACACACAGCTGTATTATGAATAAAACTTTAGAGCTTTCATTATTTATTTGAAATGTAACATTCATCTGTTGAAAAGGTTAATCAGTCACTCAATAGTAAGAGGCTTGTACCGATTCCTGCACTGCACCTATTTTAAGCGATCTTTATCAATAGGTGACAAAGTGACAAACAGTTGCTTTGTTTGAAAACACATCTCACGACAACACGTAGAGAAAGCACCTTCCCACACGATTATACACTGTGCGTAATGTCGTAGCCACTAGACAATGTCTACCCACCTATCGGAAGCATGAAATCTCTTTCACATTAAAGTGGCAACAGCTCCTCCTGCTGATCTTTTCTGTGAATTTTTCCCAAATATCACACCTTCTTTAGGAGATGAAAAATCCTTCAGGGTGTTGCTGGAGCCAATGTTTCAACACGTGGTCTTGTCTTCTTCATGATAGCAACTACCTTGAAGAAGACGAGACCACTTCTTGAAACGTTGGCTCCAGTGACACCCCGCGTTCAAGCATTTTCCACCTCCTCAAGCTTCCATCTCCCCATGAACTACTTTCTTGAGGACTGATTCATCCTGAATGGATTTCGTTGTTGTAATATAAGCAGTTCAATTATTTTTCCTCGTTTTTCACTATCGACACTATACTTCATCTCACAAGCTCGTCGCAGCAATGTGGAGCTATGAGGTGTAAGCAAGCCACATGCTTATGAAGCAAAACATAGCTCTACATACAACTGCCTTAGAATTGGCAAGGTCGAGGACGTTCGCATTTGTTTGGCACATGCTACGTCAGAGCGATATGTGACACACTAATCCCCACTTTGCACGTACGTCCTAGGACTAATTATTAAAGAGGTAACTGCTGGTGATTGTGATTATAAAGGCGCGTGGCCGCATCCATCAGATGTGGACCACCTGCTTTTGATTCCGATCTCATGATTGTCTACTGCCCACTATCTTGACATCAAAAATAAACTACGCAATCAGCTATCACTTTGTGTCATTCTCATGCTGGAGGACAAAGCATAAGGTAAGTTCTGTTTTATTATTGAGATCAGGTGCTTGTTCCGCTCACACCTGCCTAAGAATTTGATGAGTGTATCTTTGAAACAATGCAAAATATTCGCAAACACATTGCTGTTGAAGTGCCAGGACACAAATATAAATCAAATAAAAAGCATCACTTTAGATATTATGGGCGAAACAGTGCACAATGACAGGTTGAAACATTTGACTCGGTAGGCACCAGCTTAAAGCGATGCCGCAATGCTTTGTTTTTTCCTGTGCTGCCATATGCTGGCTTTACTTGCCAAACAAGTGCTTTAGACAAAATGGAGATGCAAAGCAGCCAACACAGCACGGATGAATACATTATGAGAGATTTTAACTTTTCCTATTGGCTAAGCAGTCTCCACAGCAGTGCGACCAACTTGTGAGATGGTAGTATAGTTTATCTAATGTTTCTGAGTTAGAGATATACCTTTAAAAAACAAAGCGAATTTAAGGGATCATTTTCTTCGTTAGACACAACATAGAGACAACAAACAGACAATCATGCCAAGGAAGATATAGGAGACATCATTTGTAGTAATATGATATAAATGTCAAGAAATTAAGATCATGTGCCATGTGATATGTGATACAGCAAGAAAAAAAAAAAGGATGTTCCACATTCGCCACCTGGCTACGAGCGGCATTGGCTAACACTCTCAGGTTTAAATACACAGATATACCAATAAAGTGTACGGGAGGACGACACATTGTCGTACCTTATTTGGTAAAGGATCGGACACATTACTTCAACATTGCAGGTTCATTCAGTCCCTGATGGGTGGCAAGTTGTCCATTCATCACTTTAATTTCTTCACATTTATATCATAATTACTACAAATAACATCCCCAATGCTTTCCTTGCCTGTGGTTGTCTGTTGGTAGTCATTAATGGTATGATATACATGTAATACTGGTGTCACACGAGCAATTTTGACTGCGATCAGGGGCGATACGAATTAGGCTCGATCAGGATCAGGCGCTGCTACACGGTCATGCTAATCGCGATCAGGCCCGATCAAGATCAAGACCATAACGATCTGCGCATCGAGATCTGGCTCAGATCGCGTTTGGAATTGTCTGTACCAAACTCTATTCAGATTAGTTTGGTCGTGTAGCAGCAGCGAGATTTTGATCGCGATCAAGAAATCTGATCTGGATCGACCTTGATCACGATCAAAAGTGCAAGTGTGACACCGATAGACAAAGAAGCATCCTATATGCAGCTTGATATTTTTTCAAAAGAGAACTCAAACCAGGGGACGTTGCCCTAATGAGAG